>NW_003852552.1:1754161-1757396 GCF_000181295.1 Otolemur garnettii
CATTAGGATGGCTACCACCAAAAGGAGATAATACTGAGTGTTTCATAGGATATGGAGAAATTGTAACCTTTTTATATTACTGGTGGCAGTTCCTCAGAATGTTAAACACAGAATCACCATATGGCCCAATATTTCTACTCCTGGCTATATAACCAAAAGCATTGAAAAGAGGCATTCAAACAAGTTACGTGTACAGGAACATTAACAGCAATTCATTCACAATAACCAAAAGATGGAAGACCCCAAATGTCTGTCAACTGATGAATGAATAAACAATATGTGTTATGTCATACAACAGACAATCACTCAGCCATAAAAAGAGATGAAATAATTATACATACAACATAAACCTCACAAACGCATGCAACCTATGTGACACGAAGGCCACAAATCATATAACTTATAGAAACAGAAAGTTGATTAGTGATTGTCAGTGGCTGGGATTTGAGGATGGGAGCGGAGCACAGGGTTCTTTAAAAACAAAACACTGATAGAGAATGTATCAAGAAGGCTTTGTCAAGTGTAATCTAAAGATGAAAAATAATAAGAAACACCTAACAGAGAAGCTTGGGAGGTAGTAGCTAGGGGCTACAGAAAGGGTAGTTTTAGTATAGTACCAAACAGGGGCATCACACAGCCAGGAGCTGGTGAAAGGCCGGGAAGGAGCAGAGGCACTGGATGTAGACATACTGAAGATAATGAAAAGAATAAAAAGAAATCATTTAAATGCTAAGACAACAAGCACATTACAAACAGTTCCATGAAAATTCAAAAAAGATATTCTATGGACTATTTTGGCATCGTCACGTCTATAAATGCAATTAATTTTCTAATGCCTTAAGAAGATTAAAGTAATATTTATGCAAATGGTCAAGCTTATATAAGACATTGCCACAGCTTTTTCCATAATACAGCTTTATAACTCAAAAATTGCAGTTTGTACCTTTTCCTATTATTGTTCTGAATGAATGATTTTTTTGGCTCAAAATAAAGACCTGGATGTAACTGCATGAAAAGTAAGAGGGAAACATAGGCAAACTCAATGTTTACAAGTTACTCCAGCCTGTTGGAAGCTCTGGTTTCTTTGGGCGTCATTGGAATGCTACCCTTTATGTAGGTCCATTGTGCAGTGATGAATGAAATGGCTACTGATGCTCTCCAAATAAAAGACTCACTCTCCCTCAACAGAAGCAGGTGCTATCGAATAGCTACTGTTTGCACAGCGACTTTCCAGGAAAAAAAAAACAAAAACAAAAAAAAAAACTTCATACAAAAGGAACGTACAAATAATTCCTGGGAGGCCTCCTCTGTGAATCTCCTAGACAATGGCCCAGCTGCAGTAACGCCACATGTGTCATTTTTAAGGTCAGTTTGGTATCCATGCCTTTTTTATAGCACTACTACCAGCATTTTTATAAGGCACATATCACATAGCATTCGACATTCGGGGTTATATTTCATTACTTGATGAATGTCTTACTATAAGACCTTTATTGCAAACAATCTTTTTGGCTGTTGGTACTTACAGCTTTAACACAATTAAGTATTGACAAGAAATATCTTTATAGCACTTTCTTTATCACCCATCATATTTTAGACTCATCTATTATTTTAAAAAGTAGCAGCTGCGTATACTTTACTTACTTTGCAAAAGGAAGAATTAGATTTTTAGCTTATAAAAATGTAAAGGGATGTTACCATTAATGATAATTCAAGAATCCGCACTAAGGGCTATGCTATTTCTAATTTACTTCTTCACATAATTTGTATAAATAATTGTATCTCTGCACCTTAATGGTCTCAGACAATTTGTTTAAAATAACTATCACAATGAATAAGGTAAAGATAAGGCTTAGGTTTCCACCTGAACTTGTATCAAAGGTTTTCATCTTCATTTATTTTGGTACTTCTAAAATTCCGGTAGTACCAGGTGTGTCCAAAATAAATTATGAGATAAAACAGCAATGATACTCTAAAACTGAAAGGAAGGAAAATGAATAGAATCATCTGCTTTTTTCTTGTTCTTTTAAAATAATGCTAGAATGCTGGTATGATCTTTTATTGTAGAAGCTTTATCAACACTGTAATTGACACTCAGCAAATCTTCTTACAAGCCACACAAAGGAAAATCAGGCATTTTAAAGGAAGGCTCAGCAATTTTTTTAAAAAGCTACCTTCTACATGTGAGAAAACAAAGCTATGTTGCTTACAGTCCAATCAGAAGACAATTATTAGAAGTTTCTAGAGGAAATCTAATAATCTGGAAGAAAAGAAGACAGGAAGAAGGCAGAGCAACAGTTATTAACCTAAATTTAGAACTAAAAGATCAAGAGAGCCACCTGCAGTTTGAAATCCAGAAATATGAAAATGCCTTTGACAATTTAAAAAGCATTATTTCTGAGGATGATCCTCTCAGAGCTTCTGATTAATTTAGACTTGGTTAGTAAAGTACATCACAATATAACTCAGATATATTGGGAAAGTAGTACGTCATGTTTTAAGTTCTATGATCTTTTCAATCTTTTTGGTTTTTTATAATTCTACTAAAATACATTCAACAAATTCTCGTCACATATTTAGTGAGCACCTACTACAGTAGTTACTTTTCATTTCCTAACTAATACAAATAGGACTTGTACTATAAGTGATATTTTACTCTACACTATGCAATCATATTAGTCTTTATAAGAACAATCTTCAACTTTCGAGGGCACTATCAAAATACAAAGTTATCTTTTTTTAAAATGAAGTTTATACTTTTACGTTTGGATTACAATGATTCTCAAACCATTTTATTACCTCTATCCTCACTTGGGTACCAGGATGTCTTCATGACTTATATTAAATATGCCCTCAAATAAATGTAATGTACAAATATTTTAGGGAAGACCATAGACTACTATGAGCCATGAGTCTGTTAGAAGTGTTATGAGATAATGCAGTACTTGGTGTTGGTAACTAAGTCTGCTGGATGCTAAAGTCTAAGGATAGCAACATTTAGGCAGGGAGAATAGGTCACTTCACATTTTCAGATTTCACAACCGAGGAGAAACTCCTTCACCTACAATTTAAAAGAAAGTTGGCTGAAACTGTACGTAAGTCTATTGTACCACTTACAAAAATTATCACATGCTGGCTCAGTGCCTGTAACTTAGTAGTAATGGCACCAGCCACATCCAGGGCTAGTGGGTTCCAGCCCGGCCTGGGGCCTGCTAAACAACAATGACTACCACAA
>NW_003852552.1:1757673-1797407 GCF_000181295.1 Otolemur garnettii
CTTGGGAGGCTGAGGCAAGAGAATCGCTTAAGCCCAAGAGATGGAGGTTGCTGTGAGCTATGATGCCATAGCACTCTATTGAGGGCGACATACTAAGACTCTGTCTCAAAAAAATATATATCACATGATTTCTACACTGTTAAAAATAGACGGTTTGTTTTAGAAAGTATTGTATTCTCAATTGGCCTCTGGTTAGGAGGTAACGCTGAAGTCTAGCGCCGGACTTATCAACAGTTCTCAAAACTTAACATGATAAAATACCAAGACTGTTACCATCACAAGCAAACGTTTCTTATACAGCAATACACAAATGAGTATTTCTTATACAACAGTTTATCAGCTTTCTCAGGATTAACATCACCTCCACCCCCAATCTAGGCAATTAGAAAAATACAATACAGGGAATGGTGTTTAATCAACAGGAGCTGATTGGCCTTCTTAAGAAGATGTGGGCAGAGTTGATGAGCTTGCCTGTCTTTAACAGATCAGGTCATTCTGAACTTGAGAAAGAAATCAACTGATTTCTTTTGAGACGGTATTCAAGAATAATCAGATTTTATTTAGACAATGATGATACTACTTTCATATTAGCTGGTTGCTTTGTGTTTTTGTTGTTGTTGTTTGTTTGTCTACCCTTTCTCACAGATCATACTCAGGTGAAATAAAGGGAAATATAAGTGAAACTATTCAAGTGTGCTACAACAACACAGCTCTAGTAAATTTATATTTGAATACAACACCCCTATGCACTAAAAGAGTTGATAGGGAAAGGATAAGCCTTCATTTGGGTGGAGAAGTTATTAATGTTAGAAACAAAAAGAGAGCCACTCTTGCCTCCTTAACCTATATAGGCTCAAACATGTCTTTTTCTAAAGTGTGACCTGAATCTGCATTTCTTTCAGAGAAAATGGCTCTTGAATATGTGTAAATATAAATACTCCTGGGTGCTCATATGAAGGTATTACCAAAGGTTTCACAGATACCCAAGGATCTTTGAAATTTCTTCAGTTCAAAGAGCTTAACAAAATTGATAACATTAAAGGCAGTATCATAGTTTTCACAAAATGTAGAAATATTTCCCCAGGAAAAATAGCTTAAGTATAAATTAAGAATGTAAAGATTTCTAATCCACCTTGAGTAGTCCATAAAAGCAAAAACAATGTCAATGTCTTCTCATGTCAGCTGATACACAAGACTACCCCTACTATCAATCTCATTGTACTCTATTTTCTTCTAGACTAGTACTGATCTATGTATTTTTAGACAGACTATAATTTGCAAGATTGAGTACATAGTTTTGAGTGACTGATTATTGATTGGTATCTATTCCAACTGAAATCAGATTACCTTTTGGTAATATTAAAGCAGATTTGTCATCTTTACCTATATTTTCTTTCTTTATTCATTTTTTTTTAAGACAGATTCTCACTTTGTTGCCCTCAGTAGAGTGCTGTGGTGGCAGAGCTCACAGCAACCTCATACTCTTGGGCTCAAGTGATTCACTTGCCTCAGCCTCCCAAGTCGCTGGGACTACAGGCCCCCGCTACAATGCCCAGCTATTTATAGAAATGAGGTCCTGCTCTGGCTCAGGCTGGTCTCCAACTCGAGAGCTCAGGCAATCCACCGGCCTTGGCCTCCCAAAGTGCTAGGACTACAGGCATGAGCCACCGTGCCCAACCTTTTACCTATATTTTAATGGAAAATGTTTTATATATGGTGCTACTGCCAAGATAAGGCATTTAAACTGCTAATTTATACATGTAAAAAGTAAATTGCAAATAAAATATTGAATCTAAAAAAAACTTCTCTTTTAATGGTTACAATTACGTACTTTTTGCAAGGTCTTGCTATATAATATAGATATCCCAGACTGGCCTTGAACTTCTGGGCTGAAGCAATCCTCCCACTTTATTCTCCTGAGCAGCTAGCACTAAAGGAGTGCAACACTGCATTTCTTTATATCCATAATTCTATAGATATGAATCCAAATTTCCTTCCTATATGCTCTTTTCAGGAATATTTAATTTTTAATATGATATTTTATATTATAGAAGTTAAAATACATAGTATATTTGTTATATAATATGTGTACCAATAGAAAACAGAAAATTAAATGACTGCTTTGGTAATTCACATCATCAAATGTCCTATAAGTCAAGATGGGCATTATGAAGGGATTAAGGCATTATAAAGGAGTATGAGCTAGGAAACCAGATTGCCCAGGTAAAAACTCCATATTTCCCACTTATCAGCTGTAAGCGTTTAATTTACTTAAGGTCTTTATGTTTCACTTTTCCCATTTATAAAATGAGGATAATATTAGTTTTCATTGGGTTACTGTGAGAATTAAATCAGTCCATATGCCTAAAATACTTAGAGCAATGTCTGGCACATAGCAAGTACTAGATATGTGTTGGCTATGATTAATATAGTCTTTAAAATAATAATCATTCACAGGTATACAGAAAGAAACCAAAACCATAAAATTTTTGATGAAGTTAAACTTCATCATGTTGGAAACAAAATGTTGGAGACAATGAACAAATTAAGCAAAAAGCAAGTCTAATATCCAAAATAAAGTAATTAAAGTCAGAAAATAAAATCTGCATCTTTCCAATGGTAACACAATATAATAAATAACTTCAAACTACTAATAAGGGTGAATCATAAACTCAAATTATCAAATAAAAAATATCAAGCAAGACACTGGATATAGATGAAATTTAAAATTACCAAATACCTAGCACATCCCTATATCATACAAACATGTATGTAGGTAATATTTTAAGGACATTAAAAAATCATGTGATACCAGAATTCCAGATTTTTGATTTTAAAATATTATTTCCAAATTTGCCAATAATTTTTCCATATTTTCCATAACAAATAATTCTTTTTTTTTAATTAAATCATAGCTGTATACATTAATGCAATCATGGGGTACAATGTGCTGGTTTTATATGCAATTTGAAATATTTTCATTAAACTGGTTAACATAGCCTTCATCGCATTTTCTTAGTTATTGTGTTAAGGAGGGAGGGCAATTGGTGGGGCCACACCTACGGTGCATCTTACAAGGGTACATGTGAAACTTACTAATGTAGAACATAAATGTCTTAACAAATAATTCTATAATGAAATAACTTTACTAAAAACAGTTTTGGCACATTACTTTCAGAGAGAAAGCTAACATAATATAAACAACCCTACATTGTAAAAAACAAAAAATAAAATGACATGTGCGTGGGGACATTGGCTTAGAGAATAAATATAAGCCTTCTTCTGCCAAAAATCTCAACAGCTGTACTTTTCCTATTCCACCCAACAGGGGAAAAAAATAGTATCACATCATCCTCCAAACAAAGGTGGTCAGAGTGAACAACACTAGACATTGTCAACAGTGGAAGTGACGTATGTGAGAAGTACATGGCACTTCACAGGCTACCAACTTTCATCGTTTCTCGCTGCCCTTTATATAGTCCTAAAACTAGATAAACCAAATATTATTATCCTTACTTTACATAGGGGGGAAAAGGTTCAGACAAGTAAATTGATATGCTTGATGTTAGGATTAGAAAGCTATAAAGTTGGGATTGTAACTCAGGTCTTCTGATTCCTAGTCTAATCATAGAGTCTACTCTCTATCGTGTTCCTTATACCTTCTTTTTTTTTTTTTTTGAGACAGAGTCTCACTATGTCACCCTCAGTTGAGTGCTGTGGCATCAGAGCTCACAGCAACCTCAAACTCTTGGGCTTCAGCGATTCTCTTGCCTCAGACTCCCAAGTAGCTGGGACTATAGGAACCCCATCCACAACGCCTGGCTTTTTTTTTTTTTTTTGGTTGCAGTTGTCACTGTTGCTTTAGCTGGTCCGGGCTAGGCATGAACACACCAGCTTTGGTGTATGTGGCTGACAGCCTACTCACTGAGCTACGAGTGCTGAGCCTCATGTTCCCTATAGTCCACAGCCTAACCTCTAGTCAGGCTGACTTAGGTTTCCTTTCCCTATTATTCCCACTGATCTTACACTTAATGCATGCTTCCGTCACAACAACTGTCTTACTAGACTGTAACTGTTTCTTTACAAGTCTCTCTCCTCCTTGTACTATTAGCTGACTGATGACAAGTAATCATATCATTTCATCTTTGTAGCCCCAGGACAAGGGAAAGTACTCTGCACAAAGGAAGAGCTTAGTTCACTAAATGCATATAGTATATTCTACTCACCAAGACTCAGAGTATGTTTATCAAATGTGCTGACATATTAACAATTAATTACTTATTAACTATTTTCCCTAGTCATTTCAGATTCAACTTATTATTTCTTATTCAGTATTACTGACCATTATTAAGTTCATTTCTAGACCTTACCACTGTTTACATTATATCATTTAGTCTAGGAAGGAAAACTTCCTATCATTTAGTCTAGGAAGGAAAACTTCCTAACATTTGCTCTGAATTCATTATTCAAGGTTCGTATCATCCATTTATACAATGATAATTTTTTTTTCTTTTGAGATGTTGCCTAGGCTGGTTTGAAACACCTGGGCTCCAGTGATCCTCCTATATCAGTATCCAGAGTGGCTGGGATTACAAGTGCATGCCAGCACACTCAGATACATTTTTTTTTTTGAGACACAGTCTCAAGCTGGTGTCCTGGGTAGAGTGCTGTGGCATCACAGCTCACAGCAACCTCAAACTCTCGGGCTTAAGCGATTCTCTTGCCTCAGTCTCGCAAGTAGCTGGGACTACAGGCGCCCACCACAATGCCTGGCTATTTTGTTGTTTGTTGTTATTGTTGCCATTGTTGTTTTAGCTAGCCTGGGCCGGGTTCAAACCCGCCAGCCTCAGTGTATGTGGCTGGAACCCTATCCAGTGAGCTATGGGCACTGCCCTGCACTCAGGTACTTTCGAAGACTTTTTTTGCACAAGTTCCTAATGACATGAGATGAATAAAAGATGGTTCCCACCTATCATGATCTCACCTTCTGGAAAAAAGACAGACATTTTTCTCTTCTCAAAGAGTTAAGAACATCATGAAAGGAAGAGTCACATTTATCTGCAACTTATTTTTTCATGGCTTAAATAATCTCCCTTATATGTAATAACTTTTTTCAGTGAGTGATAAAGAGTACAACTACAAAATCTCCTTGCCTCTATAAACATGCATTCAAAAGTTAACTACAGTAATCCCCAATTTATTCGCAGTCCCACCTTCTGTCATTTGAGTTACAAGCACTCAACCCTGATCCTAAAATATTAAATAGAAAATTCCAGAAATAAACCATTTGTAAATTTTAAATTACACATTTTTCTGAGTAGCATGATAAAATCTCTTGGTGGCCGGCTCTGTCCCACCTGGAACATGAATCCTCCTTTTGTCCAGAGTATATGCTCCTCACTGTTGTCAGTTAGCAGCCATCTCATTTACCAGATGACTGTCCTGTGTTATAGTGGTACATGTGTTCAAGTAACCTCTATTTTACTTAATAACGGCCCCAAAGCACAAGAGTAGTGAAGCTGGCATATTGCTATACTTGCTTTATTTTATTATTATTATTATTATTGTTAATCTCTTACTGAATTAAACTTTGCTTAGGTATGTGTACATGGAAAAAATCAGTGTATATATAGGGTTCAGTACAATGTGAACCCTATATCAACTGGGGGTCTCAGAGGAACATACTCCCTATGAGAAAGTGGGGACTACTATATTGTTAATTGAAAGTAAGTCTCATACAATATAGCTACATGGACACCAAGACACATTCAGAGAGCACCAAGTAAATGAAGAATTGTGTTCATAAGTCAGCTCAAGCAAGGGTTTATTTATAATATGCTTCAGGTTTATTCTTACTAGAAAGTGTTTCATATGATGGCATTAACTATCCCTTGTTAAAATGTATTAATACTGAAGCCTCTGTTAACTAGATAACCTGAACAGAGAAGTGAATGGGTCAACCACAGTACCATATAGCCAAGAGCTTGAATTTTCCTTGTCCTTTAGCATTTCTTTTAATCCAGTTGATGTTTCAATTGAAATGGCACTATTCCCATTAGCTTTAGGGTACAGGTAGATTTAAAATACAGGAGTCTTGGCATTAACAATTTAACGTATTCCCCCAAGAATCTGTTTCACATAATGATGTGACAATCCTAGTCTTTCCTGATTTTTATAACTTCACTAACAGCCTTAGTTTTTTAGCAGAAGACTTTCTTTTTATGTTGCCAATGGAAAATATATCATTAATACTTGGAATGGCATCAAAATAGAGAAAACTAATATTAGATAGTTCAAGTGAAACTCTATTAATGCTAATGACATATTCAGAGGGGAAATTATTTAAATTATGTGAGTGATAATTCCAGAGAGGTACGTCCTAAATTATCAAGTAGCTTTTAAATAATAAATACACATACAGAATCAGTATTAAATTTAAAACTAAAACATCACTGGCCTCAGGATACAGAAGGCAATGGATGTGCACACTTAAGTAGCACATGACTGTCAAGGCTCTAGACTTTTTTGTTGGGTGTAAGGTCAGAGGTACTTACTATATTAACAAAAATAATTAAATGACTTAAAGGAATAAACTTTAAAAAGCGATTCACCCACAAATCAATGCAAAGAATGGGTTAAGAACTAAGAGGTTGTGGTTAGTCCACTTTTGTGAACGTTAAGTCCAAAAAATCCCCCCAAACAAGAGGAACAAAACAGCACCAACCATAAAAAACTCAGCATCCTGTATAACCCAGCAATCATACTCCTTGGTGTTTATCCAAATGTGTTGAAAACTTAAGTGTGTGTACATACACACACACACACCCCTTCACATAAACAGTTATGGCAGCTTTATTCATAATTGCCGAAATGTGGACGTGATGAAGATGCATAAACAAACTGGTACATCCACACGATGGAATATTATTCAGTGATAAATGGAAGGCGCTTCCAAGTCGCAAGACAATATGGAACAACCTTAAATACATACTGGTCAGTAAAAGGAACCAATCCGAAAAGACTAGGCAAAAGCATAGAGACAGTAAAATGAACGGTAGTTGTCAGGAGCTTGAGGGAAAGGAGGAGGTATAAATAGGTGGAGCACGGAGGATTTTCAGGGCAATGAAACTACTCTGTATAATACTATCATGGTGGGTACATTTCATGACATATTTGTTAAAACTTACAGAAGCACACAACAAAATGATCCTAATTTAAATTATGAACTTTAGCTAATAATAATGTATCAATATTGGTTCTTCAATCATAACAAATGTACCATGCTAATGTAAGCTGTTAGTAACAGGAAAAACTGGGGGAGAGGGAGAAGGTGAGGGGATACATGGAAATTCTCTTTACTTTCCATACATTTTGTTTTAGCATGCATAAACTGCTCTAAAAAATAGTCTGTTAATTAAAAAAAAATAAAATAAAATATAGCACCAGTCCTTCATGAATGGCTAATTAAACACATGGGTTTATAAGATTAATTTCTCTCTGTGAAAGTTACTATATGGTAAATATGATGCAAAAGCAAAAATATAATATGTGGTACATGTTGGTCTACTGGTAATGTCACAATAGTAGCAAAATAAATACAGTGCTTCTCATAAAAATAAAACTGAAGAACCAGTAATAACTGAATCTTATTTTATCACCCTACTTCGCAATGAAGGATTTTTTAATCACCCCCAAACTTCATAAAATAAACATACGTACATATAAACTTTTATACTGAATTTCTAAGATGCTCGTCTCTCCTGTCGCACATATGAATAGGCAAATAAAATTAGAGGCTTGTTAACATGACAAGACAGCTGCACTTTATTTAAAATGATCCATCAATCACCTGAAAATATATGAGTATGTGATGCTGGTGTTAAGGGAGACATGGAGCATTTAGCCTCCTCTAGACCTAGTCTTCTGTTTAAAATACAGAAACATTTTCAATGCATTAAGTCAGATTAATAAATGCAAATGGTAAAATATCTTAGGCTAACTAATAACTTCTAACAGGTTTTGCAACCAGCAATTTCCTTGTTCACCTAGGCAACTAAGATCCTGCTATATTTATGTGCTTCTCTCCAGTCCTGGCTCTCCACCATGCCATGTTGGCATAAAGTACTAAGTATAATTAATTTGCAGCAGGTCAGCTCCACTCACATGGCTTTTCCTCCTTCTATTAAGTTTATTTGGGTTTCATAAGGATTGTGCCAGTAATCGAGAAAAGAGGCAGTCAGTTAATTTCTTTTTTCAATCATACCACCGTAACTTTCTATTTGTTTTAGCTCATCACCATTGAAACATTTGAAAAGTGCCGAAGGAACTCATTACTCAGAATCACTTGCCCCTCCCCAACTGCCATCAAGCTATATCATAAGTTCACAGGTGGAGTCAAAAAAATTAAATTACATAAAACAAGGGTGTTATTAGCTTGCATTTCAGTTGATCTGTACTATCTCACAAAAGTACTCAAACACACACAGTGGAACTTACATTGGACATATGTGACTATAAAATGAACTAAGAAGGTCCCAAATTATTCTGAGAGTCATTTCTTTTCTTTTTTTTTTTTGAGACAGAGTCTCACTTTGTTGCCCTCAGTAGAGTGCCATTGTGTCACAGCTCACAGCAACCTCTAGCTCTTGAGCTCAAGTGATTCTCTTGCCTCAAGCTCTCTAGTAGCTGGGACTACAGGCATCTGGCACAACACGTAGCAATTTTTTTGTTTGTTTAGCAGGCCTGGGCCGGGTTCAAACCTACCACCCCCTGTGCATGTGGCCAGCGCCCTACCCACTGAGCTATGGGCATCGAGCCTGAGAGTCACTTTCTAACCCTTCCTCCCCACCCAAATTATATCTGAATTCATCTTATCCATCTTATTACACAGTGCTGTATCAAAGTTTTACTGTACTTACGATTTTTGACTTAACATACTATTTATGATCTTTGAAAAATTAGTGTTGTTCTGTCAGTACCAAAGAAGGGAAAAGGATAAAAATTCTAAACTATTGATGTATAGTAAGTAAAAGTTATAGTGGGAAATTAAAAGAGTAATGGTAACTATTTATAATCCTTTTCTGAAAGGTTCATATTAAAAATATTCAGTGATTACTACATATTAACTTTTTATTGAGAGAAACACCTTAGGGTTAAGGTTTTCTGGCAATTATGTTTGACGAGTATTAAAAGAAGCACATTTCAATAGATAGACCTAAAAAGTTATTGCAATTTACTTTGGGCAGCTCTAAGAAGGTATAAAAAAGCAGAAGTGGTACACAATGTCATACCCAGCTCCATAAGGGGAATCTGAGACACACTCCACAGCCCCCTCCTCCTAGCTATGCCAAGGATAAAAAACCAAAACAGTCACATTTAACATTAACCAACAAGGCCAGATCACCAAGTTTCTACTGTCATCTGAAAAATTATCTCCTGGTCACTATACAATTGTGAAGAGCCATAGCATGAGCTGAAGCAATTAGACAAAGTAGATGGATGCCATGATATAAGTAATGATAAACTTTAAGAGATGAAAACAAATTATATTATGGTGGACAGCTTGGAAACAATAGAAGTATTGACAACAGTTAAATATACAGCAGCTAAGAATCAGGTGGCTCCTTCCAAATAATTCTTTTTGAAATGAAGCCACATGTCAAAGAAATTAATAGCACCCCATTCCGAAAACAGTGGTTAATAGTCTCAAACTATAAAGAAAAAAAGGAGACTTCCAAATCCTGATCTGTATGAATAGTAAAAATAAACCTGAACAGAGACAGCAAGAGCTCCATCAACATAACTAAATCTTTCTACAGTAAAGATGGGTAATCTGAAAATATGGTACTTCTCTGGTTATAAAGAAAGCTGATTATCTATTTATCCTAATTGTACCTGATTTTTTTTTATAACCATGCTCTAATGGCACTGAAACTTGGCATTCCAAAATAAAAGGTCAACAATGAGTTAATGTTAATACTTCCAAATGTTTTCACTTTCTGCCAAATTGCATAAACTCAGAGGCTAAGCAAGATGTTCTCCAAGACAAATGAGAACAACTTAACCTTAAGAAAAGCCCAGCATCAGTTTTTCATGAATTAGTCACTGGTGGGTTTGCATTTCATGAGAAGAAAGATTAAATATCAGATCGCACCCTTGGTGAACTGCCCCACCTACTGATCCACATGAAAACAGAAGAAATTCATCACCAACATATTGACAACTTGTGATTTATTTCAAGAGATACCTTTTTACCAATATTCTAGTCCGAGAATAAAATATCCCTACTAAAGCAAGTTAATAGTAGGTCCTGACAGAATCATTTTATTTCCAGCAAACAGGCTGAGTAGCTTTTAAAAACATTCCTAGCAACTAAACGATGTAAATATAATTTGCTTAGAACTAAAGAAAGCATAAAGGAATTGATCAATATATAGTTTGAGCATATAAATCTGAAGTTCAAGTACTCCAGGTACAACTAGTAATTTTTTTTTTTTTTTTGTACACAGATCACCCAGTAGACGAGAGGCTTTTTAAAAGAGAGATTTTGAGGCAGCATTTGCTTTAACTGAGGAAGATGTGTTACAAAACCACCCCATATGGAAAATGCCATGTACTTAGACACATATTTGTATGCATGTGAGACATTAGTATAAATACTGTGTAATA
Organism: Otolemur garnettii; assembly: GCF_000181295.1. Taxonomy (NCBI): domain Eukaryota; kingdom Metazoa; phylum Chordata; class Mammalia; order Primates; family Galagidae; genus Otolemur; species Otolemur garnettii. Next base: position 1,768,342 of record NW_003852552.1, read on the forward strand.
AAGTGAAAAAACTAGAAAGAAAAAAGTAAGTTTGATAAAAGGTCAGTACATGTATATTTGTTACTGTAAGAAGCTTTCTTAGAAGGACTGTCAGAAGCCTTAAGAACTTAAAGAACAAAGAAAGAATAAATGCAGATAGGAACAACAACAGAAATTATTAAATTCAGTCACTTTTATTGTTCATGAATAAAAAGAAAGATGAGACCTACCCCAAAATGGAAAACTAATGGATTTATGGAGGTTGAAGCATTTATACAATAAGAAATGGCATATAGTCAAAAATACCTTTTTAAAAATATTGTTCAGTAAAAGTGCTTGTTGATTAACATATAACAGTTGGTATTACAGAATATTTTAAGCTAAACATGGTACATTTTGATGACTGAAAGACACTATTTCTAGCCTAATTTCTTTTCAGTGTAACTTGAATGCCATTTATTTAATTTCTAGATTAAAAACTTGCTACATATCCCCATTCTTCCTGAAATGTTTTTTAATAGGATCATTATCTCATCTTTAAAGAGACTGAATTAGACATTTTTAAAATAAAATCACTTACTTTGAGGATAAATTTCTTGAATATCCAAAAAAATAAAGTAACATTAGGTCTCGAAGTTGGATATGTTCCTAACTCATAACCACATTTCACCTCTACATAAAATAGATTGGAATAACCAACAAGAAAACAATGGCACCAAGTACTCACATTTACTATAGACCAGGCCATTACTCTAAGTATTTTCATTCTTTTCTTCTTTATTAAATCACAACTGTGTACATTAATGCATTTATCAAAACTATTAAGAATAGAGTATAGGGCAGCGCCCGTAGCTCAGTGGGTATGGCACCAGCCACATACACCCAGGCTGACAGGTTCAAATCCTGCCCAGGTCAGCTAAACAGCAATGATAACAACAACAAATACCCAGGCATTGTGGTGGGTGCCTGTAGTCCCAGCCATTGGGAGGCTGAGGCAAGAGAATTGCTTAAGCCCAAGAGTTGGAGGTTGCTGTGAGCTGTGATGCCACAGCACTCTACCGACAGTGACAGAGAGAGATACTGTCTCAAAAAAAAAAAAAAAGAATAGAGTATAAGTGTCTTACCATAGCAAATAAGTAAGCAAGGAGATGGTTACGTTAATCAGTTAGATGTAAACATTCCACATTGTGTATCAAATCAGCACATTGTACCCTTTATTTTCATTCTTTTAAATCTCATGAAAACCCTATGAGGTAACATAATTATCCGTCCTATTTAACAGATCAGGAAACAGAGATGTAACAGGTTAGATAACTTGGAGACAGTCATTTAGCTAGTAAGAGGCAGTGGTAAAGTGCAAACCAAGCATACTGACACTAGAGTTCATTGCTTTTAAGAGCTATACCGGAGCTTCAGAATCTCCTATCATTGTACAAAAAAAGCCGATGGTCTCTTATAAGTAGTTTTTAACTGACAAATGTCTGTAACTAGTTCTCAGAGGAGTATAAGCTGTGGAATTCATCTAGTTGAGGTGTTATAAAGGTAGATGCTCAGGATTTATGATGGGATTAGAAAAAATAAGGAAAATAGGACATTTCATGAGGGAGAGTAGAAAATGAAGTGTGGGGAGAAACAAAGACAAAGAAAAGTACACAGTGAAAATATTAACTCCAGAAATCTAAAATAAAAAGCGAATTTTATAAAAGAAAATACGATCACTCCAAGGAACAAAAGCCAAGAGACAAAATGCACTTCATCTATAAGCCCCAACCACCTGGTTCTCAGATATACCACTTGACTGAAGTTGCTACTTTTGGCCATAAATTTCCCCTCAATTCCTTTCCATTCTCCTTCTCCTTGTCTTATTACTTAATCTTAAAAACTGATCACCATCCCCACTTTTCTACCTCCTTTTTTTCCTTTTTCCACGCCACTAAGCTTGGCTACTTCCCATGGTCAATACCATAGTTCTGGTTCCGCTGTCCTCACCGACAATCTCTTAGCTTGCCTTTCCAAATCTATATTTTCACTTGCTTAAAACTCAGAACTCATTATACACTCCACTGTGCCATGAAAGTATGGTAATAATGGAAATAATACACAGTATCACAAAGAGGCCCCTTCCTATTTCTCCATCATCAGAGCCACTGTCTACTTTCTTAGACTTTTCAACCAGTAGATCCTTTGGCTCCATCATCAATGCTCATTGATTCTGCCTCCTGCCCTTCTATGCCCACAGCTATGAACCGTTTCTAAGCTTTCATTCTGTGCCCTGTGCTTTCTAAAACAGTTACGTAACTCATGTTCCTGCCCCAAATTTCCCTCACTCTAGTATCTATGTCCAGATGCCAGATCTGTTGATCTCAAACATCATCCTGCAAGATCCATCAAAGTTCCTTAATGCCAGTCAGATATAATCTCATTTCCAGAATTTATTTTTGAAGAAGCATTTGATCAGGCAAATCATCAGAAAAGAAGTAGCCTTGGACCTTGGAGAATAAGTAAGAGTTCACTGAAGAAAAGTAGTTTGAAAGAACAAGATCATGCCTTAAGAACCCCCTTAAGAAACCACCTGGAAGTCTTTAACAAAGTTGCTGAGAGCTTAGCATTGCCTTTTTCTGTTATATGGGTATCCTTACAAGGAAAAAGAAGAGGTCATGGACTAAACACAGAGAAAACCAAGGGGACTGAAGAAATAACTCTCCCTCCCCCTCTTTTTCTTCACGTGTTCATTGAGCAGAAAATAGTCATGGAGAAAAGGGGGTGGACAGCTGCTCTATTCTTGCTTGTCAGTTTTCAGTTGGAAAGAAATGCACAGAGAGAATACCAGAAGAGGCTCATGGTCCCAGTCTGCTGTCATTTAATAGTTTTTATGTCTGCTTTTTATAGGTAATTTGTCTTCTCCCTTGCTGTCAGCTGTCACTTCGTGTGGTTGTCAGTATGCCTGCCATACCTCAGTAGTCAGGGCCTAAGTGTTAGCATTAAAGAAATTAGAGGCTGTAACACCTTTGTTTCTAAGTTACTGAATTACCTTGGATGCCTGAAGCTTCCAGCATTAGCATCCAAACAGGAGCAATAGAAAGGAAGAGACCTGGCTGAATTCAGAGGGGCAGCAAGATTACCTGTGGCTTCCAGTTGGGTTGAGAGATGAAATACACAGAGGGAAAAAAATAAGGAAAGTAATGTGAAGGAAACTTCAGACTTAGATTCTGATATGTGAACTTGGACAAACTGGGTAAGTCCACTGTTCTTAGCCATAAAACTGGGTTTTTTTTCTGTTTATTTATTTTGTTGTTGTTGTTTGTTTCTGCTGCCCAGTCTAGAGTGTCATGTCACCAGCCTAGCTCACATCAACCTCAAACTCCTGGGTTCCAGTAATACTCCTGCCTCAGCCTTCTGAGTAGCTAAAACCAGAAGCATCTGCCACAATGCCCAGCTAATTTTTCTATTTTTCGTAGAGACAGGGCCTCAAGCTCCCTAAGGCTGGTCTTGAACTCCCAAGCTCAAAGGATCCTCTTGCCTCAACCACCCAGAGTGCTAGGATTACAGGCATGAGCCACCACACCTGGCCTAAAATTGTTTGGTTAATACTTATTTTCCAAAGTTGTGATGAGGACTCACCCAGCACGGTTCCTTTGCTGGGGTAGATGGTCAATAAATAACAAACCCCAATAAAGAAATATGTGCAGCTAACTATTCAAAACACTCAATACTGGTATCAGGAATATTTAGAAGAAGTTGTTTACTTTTAAAGGCACAGAGGTAAGTAGTTTACAAGAACCATATTGGATGGGAATATTTAGTCAGGTTGGATTACAAATTGCACATTTAGGAATAGTGAGAGATGCATTTAAGAAGATGGCAAGTGGAAATGAGGAATCAGAGAACTGATTCCTAAAAAAACTTTTATATCAGGGCAGCACCCATGGCTCAAAGGAGTAGGGCACCGGCCCCATATGCTGGAGGTGGTGGGTTCAAACCCAGCCTCAGCCAAAAACTGCAAAAAAAAAAAAAATTTATATAAGACAGCTTACTGTATGGAAATTACGTATGGACAAAAGATCTAGAGTTGGACTGACCAGGCTCAAGGCTCAGTTCTTTCATTTCCATGAGAGCTTGGGAGAGTTATTTAACCACTTGGAGCTTCATTTTTTCCCCCTTAGTTACACTTTAATAATAGTTATCTACATCAGAGGGTTGCGAAGATGAAATGAAAAGAATGTGTGTAACATGTTTAGCACAGTGGCTATCACAGAGTAACCTTTTGATAAATGTTAGGGGCTAATATTATTAATATAATTTGGATCATCACCTCAGGAACTACTTCTTTCAGAACTGTATTAAAAACATCTATATGGTTGTCTGCCCTATAAGCAGGGGTGCCCATCCTGCAGCCCCTGGGCTGCACACCCGTTATTAGAGGACTATTTTACTTATCTGTGGTGTCAGACATCATGAAAAGTATGCACAGATCTTTTCTTTGCTCATCAGATTTCATTAGTGTTTATGTATTTAATGTGTGGCCTAAGACAACTCTTACCCTTCCAATGTGTGACAGAGAAGAAAAAAAAACAATGGACACCCCTCTAGCTGTCCCCAGATGAGGCATAATTAGGACTACTATTTCCCTGTGCTCCTATAGAATCTTAACCCACACTATTACTACACAAATGAATGGTGGTTTTCTATTTTAATATCCATTTCTCACACTGCAAGAAGCATTCATTCCTTCTAAGCAGGAACCATCTTATTCCCTCTGCCTAGAATACCCTTAACTATCTTCTCTACCTTTCTTTATTCTCCAGAAACAAAATTACTTTCTTTGTGAGAGTTTCTTACCTGTTTTATCTTTAACAGGCAAAGTTAAGATTTCCAGGTGAGTTTTTTCACACCTCAACTATAGTATTTATCACACTATATCTGTTCATCTATATGCCCACCTCTCTAACTAGACTGTGAACTTTTCCCTGTCAGAAATCCCCTTTTATTCAGTTTTAGCCCCAGCCCAAACAGAATGTACTATATACAGCAGATACTAAAAAATGATTTATTTATATGAATGACTAATGAATAAATGAAGCAAGCAAGGACTAAATAATACATAATGGACTTGTTAAATGGTATTTGAAGAATCATGAAGTAACTAGGCTCCAGATTACTATTTATGAATTGTTATGACTACTATAATTATTATAGAGAAGAATATTTTGAAAGAATTTCACATCTTTGTGGGTTTGAAGAGCTAACAGGAAAACACATAGGTAGGTAGATATTTGAAATTATAACAAATAAGGGATAATTTTTCGTCTTGAGTTTTTTTTTTTATAAAGCAGAACCATTTGAAAATTTCAGCATGATCACAAATAATATTATATGGGGTGAAATTTTAGAGAATGATTAAGATTTAGACTGTTTCCTCCTTGAGTACAGGCTATAATTTTCCTCTAAGCACATTTGCATACAAAAATGCAGAGGAAAAAAAGAGAAGACAAGGCAAAGGCAATGAGAAACAAAGGGGAAAGGAAATACAGGAAAAAAGGTGAAGACAGAAAAGGTGTGTGGTCTGCATTTGAAAACTAGAATGAGAAAGATCTATATGTCATCTTAGATCACGCTATGGCGTAACCTGACTTTGATCTAAGACTGTTCAGTATAACAATTTTTGCAAGCACTAAATTTATTTCATAACAATGAAAATAATTTCCTAAAACTTCACATAATAATAAGAAAAATATATCTCTGCCAACTTCTTAGTAATTCTGGATCAAATAAAATGAAATAAGAATTTGAAATGGTTAAGAAAACTTAGGACATGATTCATTTTTCTCCATCCCATTACTTACATATTGAAAAGGGATCAGTTTGGTACAGTGAGTTAATAAGAAAAAGGAAAACATACATAGAGCTTGATCTAACAATTAACAGTTAAAGTCCTCTGTGGGATCATTATGGCCTTGCTTTAGGAAAATGCCAATTTTATCTGCTGCTTTATTAACATTAGTTGTTCTAACAAGTGTAAGTGAAATTGAGGTATTGCGTTCCCATGTTTTGATTGTACTTGTTACAGCCAGTATAAGAATAGGCCATGTGATACTGACGCAGCTATATATATATATGTATTCATTATAAACTATCACTTTTTCCACTGGAAAGTAAAGATAATGAATAAAACTTTTAATAATGTACTCAAGCTTAGATATATAAAAACATGTAATGTTTAAATACACAGCATTAATCCGATGTGCAAATGAATAGTTAAGACTATAGATACATGGATTAGATTTGACCTACTGAGTGACAACAGACTCTTAGCCAGTGAGACTAATGCACATTTGTGGATTAAAAACTTCAATTATCAAGACAGTATTTGTTCATCAGACTTTTTCTAATAATGGAAAAGCTAATTATATCTAGGTATTATTCCTCTCTGATCTTAGAATGTTCATTTTAAGAAAAAAAAAACCTAAACTTATATGAAATATTAAACCAAATTTGGAAAAAAAATCAACATTTTCTTCCAAATGCATGGCCACTTAAATATATTGCTCAATAGGACTACCTCTGCCAAGCAAGGTGGAAAAATTTAAGGCTACGGACACAGTCTACAATGCCCAAAGTTTCTAGAACCATGTTTCATTATTGAGAATTAAAAGTAAAAAATTAAAAAAGGAGAGTTGAACACTGACATACTATATACTAATAATAAATACATTGGGCTTGAGGTTTTCTTTTTTTTTTTTGTAGAGACAGAGTTTCACTGTATTGCCCTTGGAAGAGTGCTGTGGCATCACAGCTCACAGCAACTTCCAAATTCCAGGCTTAGGCAATTCTCTTGCCTCAGCCTCCCGAGTAGCTGGGAATACAGGCAACTGCTACAATGCCCAGCTATTTTTTCGTTGCAGTTTGGCCAGGGCCAGGTTTGAACCCACTACCCTAGGTATTTGGGGCTGGCATACTACCCACTGAGCCACAGGTGCCATCCTGGGCTTGAGGTTTTAAAGGGATTATCAATCTCCCCATCTCCTACCTTTATCCAGTTTTGTATTATGTAAGCTAATTTAAAAGAAATTTCCCCACTGAGGAAATTAGTCTGGAAATATCTAGAACACCCAGTAGTGTGGGGAAGGGAACAAAACAAATAGATGACCTGCTCCCTACTCTAAAGAAGCTAGCAACAGGCTGAGGAAACAAAAAAAGAACATTTAAAAGAAACTCAAGGGCATTCAGAGACAAAATGAACATGTTCAAAGAATGCGTATTAAGAAAATGAAAGGCTGCATTCAGGAACAGCTAACTCTCTTCAGTATTCTCAACATTGGTACCAGGAATATTTAGAAGAAGCTAACAAGATTGTAAAGAAAGTAAACACAGTCAATAGTTGAGTCAGAGGTATTAGATAATTCATTTGGAGAAATGGTATATGACAGGCACATGAGCACACAATGTAACTTATACGCATAATGAGGACAACCAAACTGGCCTGGCTGAAGCAAGAGTACAATTCAAACATACTGAACATTGAGTTTGAAAGCAATGGAGGTTAAATAGTGAACTGGTAGATAACAGTGGCAGGTGTCAACAGAAACAAAAGGAATTTTTTTATTTCCATAATCAATAGTGCTATCGGTATTTTTTCATTTAAAACAAATAAAATTTTATAGAACTCATAAAGTAGACATATATTTTAAATGTTTTATGGAAACTCAAGTTTATAGAAACTTGAATCACTGAGAGGCGAGAGAAACAAATCAATAGCATTCAGTTAAAATTTGTACAACTAAATAAATCTTGAAACTTTTTGTCATCTCTGTTTACTGAAGATAGAGGAAATTTCAATTTACAGTAGTCAGACTTTTACTTTGAAAGTGAACAATTTGGAGATAATACATTCTACCTTTACTTTGAAAGTGGACAATTTGAAAAGAGTACATTCGTATCTATCACTGATTCCTTTTTTAGCATATATCTTATACTCAAAATGGTTAAAGCCAATCCCTGAGTCCTTGTCTTCTTTTTTTTTTTTTTTTTTTTGAGACAGAGCCTCAAGCTGTCCCCCTGGTTAGAGTGCCATGGCATTACAGCTCACAGCAACCTCCAACTCCCGGGCTCAAGCGAGTCTCCTGCCTCTGCCTCCCAAGTAGCTGGGACCACAGGCGCCCGCCACAACGCCCGGCTATTTTTTGGTTGCAGCCGTCATTGTTGTTTGGCGGGTCCAGGCTGGGGATTCGAACCCGCCACCTTAGGTGTACGTGGCTGGCGCCTTAGGCGGTTGAGCTATAGGCGCCGAGCTTTCTTTTTTTTTTTTTTTTTGCCATTAACTTTATCCCCCTCTATTCTCAAGTATGATTTTTATTCTATCTTATGTGTACACGTATACAGTTTCATAACGGACATCAACAAAAAGATAATTCCATAAATTGCATTTCAGAGTTCACCATTTTTTTCCTGGGAAAACCAAAACAACTGATACATGCAGTAATATTTTATACATTTACTACATGGTCCTTACCCTGAAGAAACACATTATCAAAAAACAGAAGAAAAACACATAGACACACTTAAGCTATGAAGAACACGTAATACTAAATAAGCCATCAGAAAAGCTATATGCAAAATTGAACTCTTAATGACTAGCTTTGTAACCATAACCAGATAAATTTCTGGCTTATGGTTTCTTCGTCTACAAAATAAGGTTGTTCTCCTAAGTACTTGGCCAGCTCACAGACTCTATAGGGAAGTTTAGTAGGTAATACCACTACTGAAGTTGTCAAAGTTGTAGATCCTATTTGCTGAAAGCAAATGACAAAGAATTGATTACATCACTGGACTAAAATATGTCTGCTGCTATAATAAGTAAACATTAATGACAGTGATAGAAATGATCACAACAACTACGATGTCTATGATACGGCAGATACTGTTCAAACACTTTACATATATTCATTCACTCAATTGGCACAATAAACCAAATTATTATCCTAAACCTATTATTATCCGTATTTCACTGATAAAGATATTGAGATATTAAGTATCTTATCCAAGATAACACAAATTAGGAAATGGTAGAAGTGAGTTTTGAACTTGTGGAGTCTGGCTCTAGAGCCTTCGTTTCTAATCCTATTTCTCTAACCCAGCCCTACTTGCCAGTGGGCCTGCATTTGACTTTCTACCAGGACCTTACTGCTGATTAACATAGAGGGAAAATAAAGGCAGTAAAGTTCACTAGTATTTATTCTATTGTAAAGGGATATGTTCAGCGGAGAAAATGCATGTTAATCAATTGTTATCAAAGTTTCATTTTTATTATCAAAGATAATTAGAAAATTAATGCAAATGTTTGGCTTCACTCGGTAACATTAAAAAGTATTATTAATAATAAAGAAATCCAGTTTTTCAAACTGAAAATGATTAATGTATCCTCCATAAACTGAATATTATCATGTTTCTTTCCTTACAGAAAGAAAATTATAGGGAATCATTAAAACGAGTTGGTTATAATACAATTGTCATTTTTTCCCCAAATCAAAATCTACTCAGTAAACCATGACAGAATATATGTGAGTGAAATAAATTTTAGAGGCACTTTTCTCCTCCTCTCATGATAAGTAACATAGAGTTTACTCACATATTCTAAACAGAAATGTCACAGAGGTTTAAGGATAATATGCATTAATTATAATTTTTATTAAAGTACAGTATAAACGTTTCTTCAGAGTATAACCACCTTTATTGACTGGCAAAATATGCAACTTCAATAATGAGAGGTAGAAATTGAGGACATCCTTTAAGGAAAAAAGCATTTGCTTCCTCTGTAAAATTCTGTCAAAATGCTGTAAAATACAGCCTCTCACAATTTAATCTGATAAAAAATAAGTCAACATGAGTGGACAATAACATTTGTAATAGAAGCATGAATTACACAAATGATAGTTGGTTGCCCACCTTAGACATTTTAGCACTAAATTTACCATCTCATCTTTAATGTTTATGCTAACCATTGAAGTATCTTTTCAAAGGAAGAATATTAAAATTGTGATATTTAATATGAAATAGTCATGATCACAATCATCAAAGGAAATGAGAAAATCTAATAAAGTACATAAGACATCAAAGATTGTTACAAAATGATGATGACTATCAAGGTAGGGGTATGAATACAGCCTTGCTTAGAGAAAGGGCAATGACAGTACAAGGTACCTTGAAGACCTATGAAACTCCAAACTCTAAGAAAATGAAGAAATTGTATTTGGAGCTTTGAGCCTCTGAGACACATCTATAATGATTAGTAACTAAGAGTCTTATGATTCCCACATGCCATACAAAGTTTAACAGGACTCAAAACTTCAATGAAAACCCAAGACCCAAGGTATCAGAAAGCCGTAGTATGTGCAGCAATTTGCTAAATGTGATTGGAAAACCTAAGTTAAGGGTGGCGCCTGTGGCTCAAAGGAGTAGGGCATTGGCCTCATATACTCGAAGTGGCAGGTTCAAACACAGCCCCAGCCAAAAACTGCAAAAAAAAGAGAATCTAAGTTAAAGGGCAGCACCTGTAGCTCAGTGGGTAGGACACCGGCCCCATATACCAAAGATGGTGTGTTTGAACCCGGCCCTGGCCAAACTGCAACCAAAAAATAGCTGGGCACTGTGGCTGGTGCCTGTAGTCCCAGCTACTCGGGAGGCTGAGGCAAGAGAATCGCCTAAGCCCAGGAGTTGGAGATTGCTGTGAGCTGTGAAGCTGCAGTACTCTACCAAGGGCAACAAAGTGAGACTCTGTCTTTTTAAAAAAAAAAAAAAAAAAACTTAAGTTAAAAAGGCCATTTTTACCACATTTATAGGAGACTATGATGCTGTATACACCACCCAAGCCTCTTGCACACTGAGGCAAAAGAATTCTAAAGGATAATTTCGCCATATTTATACAAATCCTGGAAATCACACCATAGTAACTCCCAAAATGCATATGTTTAAAATATTTCCCCATATGCTACATCAACTGGACAAGATACAACAGATACCTCAATATAGATAAACAAAAACTCAGACGAAGAGAATAATCTTTGGATAGACTAACTTAAGAATTTTGCATTCAAGTAATCAATGACACAAATAAGAGAGGTAATCTTGAGATTTGTTGATGCTATATTCACATGTCTATATACTTATTTTGTTTCTGTGTTAGGACTTTCAAACTATTATGTTTATTACCATCATCTCCTTTAAAAGGACCAGGTTGAAAAAATCATCACCACGAAACAGAAGCAATTCTTATTAGGGAGCAACAAATCTTATGAGTCACGAAATATACTGCACTGACTAGGTGATAAGGAGGAGTTAGAAATAAGCAAATAAGATAATACTCCAGCCTTCCTTCATTGCCTTTGTGTTGTGGCTTAACTAGCTTGGAGTGTGACTTCGTTGACCAAATTTTTGAGGTCTAAATTCAATACCAAATACCAAAAATACACTGAAGTCAACATAATTATCAATGCTTTTGAAATATCCACACAATTCCATCTCATCTAAATGCATGGTGTATGTACATAATCACGGGGGATGATATAACTATAACCATTTAAAATTAAATATCAATTAAATAAGAATTATGACTGTGACCATTAAGTTTTGACACTTAACACATACTCTAATTAAGGCAATATTTAATGAACTAGTAGTTGGTACTAAGAAAAAAAATGAGCAGATCTGGCCTTATCATTAGACACTTTCTTAACAAATGTGACAGTATTGTCAGTGAGAATTCAACCATCTAGTTCATTTCTGTCAACATTTTACTGACAAAAATGCCCTAATGGAATCCTTGACCTTCAATAAAGAGTTTAAATGCATTGAGCACAAATCATTAAGTATTTTTCAAAAGCATACAATAGCCATTTTGACATTTTACAAGGTCATTTCTCAGAAGCATAAATGAATAAAGGTTTCATTTTGTAAAATTAAGAACATAATTTTTCTAAATTATATAAAATTAAAATTAACAAGGTCAATCATACTAAATGTTTTCTTTAGCTGTAACAAAAATAATTTCAATCAAAAATGGTCATTTCCCCATTTCCAACTGCTATAATCCATTGTGAATGAAGCAGTCAGAGGATGAAACATTTTTTTTTTTTTTTTGCAGTTTTTGGCCGGGGCTGGGTTTGAACCTGCCACCTCCAGTATATGGGGCCAGCACCCTACTCCTTTGAGACACAGGCGCCACCCAGAGGATGGGACTTTTTTGGGTAGTTTTTGGCCAGGGCCGGGTTTGAACCCACCACCTCCGGCATATGGGGCTGGTGCTCTACTCCTGAGCCACAGGCGCCACCCAGGATGGAACTTTTAATAGAGACTTAGCTTCTAAAAGAACTATGTTGAATTTCAGATGTTCACAGTTATTTGTCTGACTGCATTTTATCTCTAGAGGGATAGGAGAGATAAATAATTATGTAATATAATATGGCACTTCATATAAATCTAGGGGGCAAATATAATGGAAACAATTAAATTAATGATTTGGGTTTTTGAGCCTTTATTTTTTCAAGCCTAGTTACTTAAATAGGAGTGTGTGCTCTGATTAGGTTTGCATTTTATATAGATGCCTGATTTCACAAGTTTATTAACTAGGATCCTAGACTCAGAAAATACACTCTTTAGGTATTAACTACCTTAACAAAGATTAGAGTGTATTCCAATTAACTGGTCTTTAGAGAAGGCTAAGATATTTCATCGTCAACTGCCTCCTTTGCAAACTGTGATGTATGATTGTGTTGTTATAATGTATTACACATTAATAAAATCTGACAATTTTTCAGAATGAATTGGACTAAATTTTATTTCAAAATGTGGCTGAGAATATCCAGTGAGGTTTCAACTACTGAATACCTCCCAAATCCTTATCTCCAGGCCAGACAGCTTTTATGAATTCCAGACTACAAACTTTTCTAGTCACTGAACATTTCCATACTCATAGTTCATTCATTCATTCTTTCTCCTATCAATCATTGTACTCCTTCTATATTAGCTCTATGACTGACATTGACAGATACCTGCAATGGTTCTAAACTCCAAAGAATTCCAATCTGACCATTATAAAATTTGCACATTAAGACCACTGACATTCTCAATACTGCCAAATCTTAAAGATTTTTTGCTTTCCTCATTTGACTTAATTCCAAGTAATAGTCTATAAGATTAAACCAGCTCCCCCTCTCCCTTTTCCTACTGAAATACATTCTTCTCTTGGCATTTGTCATATCACTTTTTTTTTTCATTTTACTACTTCTTTGTTGGCATTTCCTTTGATGGCTGCTCTTCTTCTCACTGGCCCTCTAAATATTAGTACTCAGGGATTAATCGTGGGCCTGCCTTTTTCCTCTCTTCACACTTCTTCTTTAGATAATCTCATTCATTCTCATTTCAAATTCTACACATATGTAGATAAACTCTCAATCTCTCTCTGAAATTCAGATATTCTTCTGATCTCCAATTTTCTACACACAACTGCCTATAAGGCAGTGGCTTATAGCAACTTAATTATCTTATTTCTCAAATGTATCATGTCTGAAGCTTTTGTTTGCCCTATTCTTCCCTGTCTCAATAAATAGCACCAACAACATGGCTGCATGAATGAGATACATGAGAATCATACCAGATTTCTCCTTCCCCTTTCTTCCTATTTCTCACCTCCCTAAGTTTAATATGTCACTAATAACTGTTAATATCACTTTCTAAATCTTAGCTCTCTCCTTCACATGTCCACCACCACTGCCTTCACTCAAGTCATTAAAATTTCTAATTGTGCCTAGTATTAAAAATCCTCCCAAATGTTCCCCCATCAATCCTAAACTTTCCTACTAGAAGTGATCATTTTAAAATGCAATTTGATCACATCATCGTAAATTCCTATATAAAAATCCATTCAAGGTTACCCATAGGTCACAGCAAAAAGGTCCTCTAACAATTGACTTCAACTTGCCTTTAGAAGTCATCGCCTTCCTGTCCTTCATACCATATTTTCCATCCCAATATCATATTTTATGCCTTATTCCCCAACATGTGATACTTTACTATACCTACCCTTGTTCATGTAATTTCTTCTTCCCTGCATACCCTTCTCTTTTGGGGACAAAAAATCTATATATACCATGAGTCCCAGCTCAACTATTATTTTCTCTGAAAACTTCCAGAATCATCTTTAATGATTCATCAGGATTACTAATATTATTCTTTCATGTCTCTTTATAGCAATTACCACGTTGTATTACAGCAATTATTTTGTTCAGGGAGGTCCAATCTGCACTCCATGGGCTCGCATGCTGATAGCATGAGCACTTTTTTTTGCTTAACTATAGTGTAGGATGTCATGAAAAGCATACACACACCCTTTTTTTGCTAATCAGCTTTAGTTAGTGTTTGTGTGTTTAACATGTAGCCCAAAACAACTCTTCTTCTTCCAATGTGAAGCAGAGAAAAAAAAAGTTGGACACCCCTATTTATATATAAGGTTGGACAATTAAGTTCGTGAACTGATCCTAGAAAAAGTGTTACATACCACATTGCTGAAGATCACTACGGTCATTCACAAGATACTCCCCTTGGGAAGCTATGCACCAATGCTAGCACACAGTCCACCCTTCGAATCAATTTTGGAAATTGTTTTATGGAATGGTCAATAAAGCTGTTGTTGAAAGAGGTCTGACATTAAGTTGACAAATTCATCCTAGAGAAAGTGGTACATACCTCATTGCTGAATATCACTACAGTCACCTACAAGGTACTCCCTGTGGCCATCTGGTAATCATAATGATACTCAACAATAGGTATGTAGCATTTTTTCTAAGACAAGTTCCCAAAGTTAATTGTCTGACCATGTATGCTTGCTTCTCATTTGAAACATAATGAGCCCTCCAGTGATACAAACCACATCTTTTTCATCTTGGTATCTAACTGCCAAGAATATGGTAGCTTAAGATATAATACTACCAGAAACCAAGATATTGGCCTACTGGCCTTCCTCACCAATACATCTACAACAAGAAGTGCTTCTTGGCCGGTCACAGTGGCTCACACCTGTAATCCTAGCACTCTGGAAGGCTGAGGCGGATGCATTATCTGAGCTCACAGGATCGAGACCAGCCTGAGCAAGTACGAGACCCCCATCTCTAAAAATAAAATAGCCAGGAGTTATGGCAGGTGCCTGTAGTCCCAGCTACTTGTGAGGCTGAGACAAGAGAATCGCTTAAGCCGAAGAGTTTGAGGTTGTTGTGAGCTCTGACACTATGGGACTCTACTGAGGATGACAAAGTGAGACCCTGTCTCAAAAAAAAAAAAAAAAAAAAAAAAAAGAATTGATTCTCCCTCTGGAATGGCATAGAACACTCTCTAGTGGACCACAGCCAGAGTGTATTAAGTGT
The DNA here is from genome assembly GCF_000181295.1 of Otolemur garnettii. NCBI lineage: Eukaryota > Metazoa > Chordata > Mammalia > Primates > Galagidae > Otolemur > Otolemur garnettii. The sequence goes on from NW_003852552.1 coordinate 1,783,731, forward strand.
AGTATCACACTGGTGGGCTAATCATCAATTATGAGGTAAAATACAAAGAATTTTGTTTTTCTAAATACTTTATTGAAATCTGTGAATCAATCACTTCAAAAACTGAGGTAGATTTCATGTTTTCTCTATAACAAAGTCATTCTATCTTGCATGCATTCCACCATGTCTTCTGAGAGAGAAACAAAACATAACGCTAGCCCTGGAATAAGTACATAACACCTTATATATGGACATGGATACAGTTGCCACATGAACATCATTATCTGAATTTTGTCAGAAAAAAACAAACCCCTTCTCGATTTCTTTCCCAGCAGCCTTCCAACTAGAAGCAGGTGTTTAGACTTCTTTTTCTGCTTACCCACATGGAGATAATCTCAGTACTTCCCCTTTTTACTACCCTCTGGATAAGTTTCCCTTGTTAATTCTGCTTGTGTATGCACCCATCATCTCACTATCCCATCTTATTCCCTGAGCTGTAATCAGTTGTGATCATCAACGTGGTTTATTACCGATATACGAAATGCAAGGCAAAGTCAGTTTGTCTAATAACACAAAATTACTAACAAAACCTTAAATGAAAGGAATGAGAAAACTCTTATTTGGGGAAGTAGGAGGGAAAGAAGGGGTAGGTCATTCTACGGTGTATAATGTGTCTATGGCCTAAAAGAGAAAGAAATATGGTCGTGTAAAATATAATATGCTCAGTATTATAAAACATCATCCATTTTCTTATTTTCGTCAAAAAAGTTCTAGTCTAGATCTTGTTCCCAAAATACTTTCAATTAGGAGCAAGTACCAAAGTATCAAAATGAATATAACAGATAACGCAGTCTGCATTAAAAAGAGGGAGAGTAATTCTTTCTCTACTATGCACATTTATTATCTTGGTTTTATCACCCCCTTTATCCAATCACCTTTTGACAGTTCCACTGACGTTTAATGCCAAGTAGCCAGCTGAAATACTATTGTCAATTATCTTCCTAGTTTGATAGTTGCAAATGGATCCATCCCCTCTACACTCATCATATTAACATTTCAGGGTAGACAGTGGTCTAGCAGCATGCATATCAAGAATATTCCCCTGTATTTGTGAAGGATATTTCTACAAATGTTGAATGACTATTTTAAACCTCTGAGATCAGGAAACTTTAGTTAGGATATGGATCTCAGTGTGCTTGACCACGTAGAGATACATTATATATTGCAGGGAAACGAAGGAAGGAAATTCTTTGAAAAGATATTATAGACAAAATTTTCATTAATTCATTGATGCAGAACACCTTTCATGTCTCTTTATAGCAATTACCACATTGTAGTATAGCGATTACTTTATTCAGGAATGTTCAACCTGCAGCCCATAGGCTCACATGCTGATAGTATTTAGGGAGTATACAGTATTTCCTTTCTAAAGAAATACTTATGAGTTGAAGCATAGTAACTGCACTTAAGGTACACCGAAGTTTGTTCACACTCACCTAGCTTAGAGATGGAGAAAAAACTGTTGATTATATATGTGTTCACATATATACAATAAGCTGGTTCTTCCAGTCATCCATTATGGAAATGCAACTTTTATAATGTACTAACTTCTAAAAGCACTACATTGATTAAACATAAAACCTCTTCAAGCTACTGATATGATGGTACTTCATCCTCAGTGAACAACAGGAAAAAGTAAGCAATGATTTATTGCAGAGCTTGATGAAAAGTTAAAGAGAAAACAATATTGAGGCAATTAAATTTATAAATTATAGCATAGTTTACAGAAAAGTCCATGAAACAGAATGCCTTGGTTTCAATCGCTATCCCCCCATTTATTACCTCTGTTATCTTCAGCAAGTTATGCAACTTCTATGTGCCTTATTTTCCTTACATATAAAATACGCCCTAATGATTACATAAGCACAAAGGGCTACTGAGAAAATAAAATGAGTTAATGCGTGTAAGACAATTATCACAATGCCTGGCACACATCGACTGCTTTGTACGTGTGAGCCAGTAGAGTTTATTTATTTAACTCGGGTATTTTTTAATGTACAAGACTATTCTCATTCATCCAGAAGTCAGAAGGTATGTAAACTACAACTAAAGACACTGCACGTTGAAGTAAGGGGTTGCTGAGAAAAGACAGAAAATGCTGAGATATGTTCCAGACTCTAACAATACTGACATAATAATGACAGCAAACATAAATTTTTAAGAAAACATTGGTCTTATTCCAAACAAAGAGAAATAATTATTAATAATTCTGTTAGTGGAATGAGTTTCTTGTTAGCAAGAGAAAGGCAAAGAGGGAAAAGATTCTAATTAGCCTGATTTGATTGTTGTACATTGTATATAGGTATCAAAATACCACATGTACCTGCAAAATATGTACAACTATTATATATCAGTATACTAGAAAGGAAGTTTTAAAAATTAAAGAAAAAAAATAAGAAGTTAAAAAAAAAAGAGTAGAGCAAGAAGCACTATAAAAACACTTTGAGAGGAGCATGAGAAGCAAAGCCCAGCAGAGCCAAGTGCACTGGCTGCCTATAGTATGATCTGCCTGGGGTGTTTCTGGACTACATGACACTATTGTACAAATAAGAAAAGGACAGTCGCTGTAATTGGACATAGACCTGTGGGTACACAGATTAACAAGTAAAGCCCCTGTCAAATTTCAGCCCTGAGTCAAGCCCTTATCAGGGCGCCCCTTGTGCAACAAATGACCAGAGTGGAAGCCCCAGCTCTTCGGTACTATGCCCCTAGAAAGAGTTTCTTTGGAAGACAAAGATGTTAATATTGGGATCTTCCAAGCCTGGCACAAATCACTTTTTCTACCGCTTTGCTCTCCACTTCCTCTAAGGTGAGCCTGACCTTTTCCCTTTGCTAAAGACTCAGAATGAGCAAAGAATCGCTGAGCAGACCAGAATCCAGAATGGTGCAGGGTATGTATTTAATACAAACAACTGTGATTTTATATAGAAATGTAAATGAGTTATATAAATTTAAAGATGTGTTGGTATGTGCAACTTAGCATAAGACACTAAAACAACGTTGGTTACCCTTCCACATACATATGCATGACTGTATGTATGTTTTTAAATTGCTATTATGATACCACTTCTAGAACACAAGGAATATAAAAAAACCCACTACTAAAATTGTGTGATACCTTTTATACTTTTACTAATTCAAAATGTGAAGTAATAAACATCAGAAACTGAAAGGAAACCTAAACAGCTGCCTAAAAGAGTTGGTTTTAACCTTTCTTATATACTTCCCAGAGGCCCTCCATAATAATTTCATGGAGTTCTCTAATCAAATAAACTAAGCTATCTGAGATGCAGGTTAGCAAATCTCAACTGCAATATGCTTCCACATGCACTAGAATTCTGTTTGAAAAGATTATCATACAGAGAAGTTACATTATTTTCTTGAAAGCAATTCTCCAATACCTTCACAAGTGAAGTTATTATAAGGTTGGTAAAATACCTTTCTGCCAAACTGAAAGGAAGCAAAACATTATAGTTGAATATTCCTCAATGGTCCTGGATAAAGTCGGAAAGCTCAGCCAAACCACCGAGCATTCAAATCTGGTGCTAAGATTTCTGAGCTATAAAAGATGAAGAAGTAATGAAGAATCACAGTGTGATTCACGTTAGTGAATCTACTAATTCTACTCATTCCGTTGGACTAAGTTACTAGAAAAATGGCTGCTTAAACATGGGGCACCAACAAACGAATGAGAGGGCCCTTGCTGATCTATCGTAAACAATAATACAGCCATAATAAGAACAGTTCAAAAGTCACACAAAAGATTCCTTGGCCCATCTGTATAATCCATTTTGGCAATTACCCAATAATTAATAAATGCTAAATTTATCTTCAACTTCTAAAACTAGCTAATGTATAACCTTTCAAAATTTCCTGGATAGAGGATATTATTTCTGTTTGGAAAGAGGATTTTGGAATACAGTGCTTTAAGCTATTTAGTATAAGATCCAAAAGAAATGACCTACATTTCTTTCTGAATGAGTTTTTTATCAGAACAGGTTTTTATCAGTACACTTTCAGCGTCCCTCAGGCACACAAAGAATGTAAAGATCTTTCTTAGATCACAGATTTAGGTAGAATGAGAATAAAATTCGCTCTTCACCAGAGCAAAACTGTTCAATTTGTAATTAATTCACACCTAGTACACAGTATGACCTCAGTCTTAAAGTAAATCAAAAGAAACACTTAGAGGTACAATATTCATTTGACAAAATAGTTAAACGGAGAGCAAAAAGTAAAGATTGTCTTTACAGTCAAATCACAAAAGGCACAAACCTCTAGAGTTGAAGCAAAGGTTAATGATAAAGCAATAGAGTTTACTTCCATGTACCAACACTGAACTAATCCAAGCTGCACTGCACTTCTTACCTTGGAAAATATTGATACAGTACATCCAAAGATGGTTTGTCTGGATTACCACATTGTTTTAATCCCCTGACTGCTTTTTCTGTCAACACTCTCCTCTTCAGCCTTTTCTGATCTGGTACCTAGAATATTATATTTACTACACAGAATTGCATTTGGCTCAAGCCCCAAACCTAAGAGGCATCTTGATTCCTTATGTCTTTCTTATGCCCTGCATCCAATCCATCAACAAGTTCTGTTGGCGTCCGCTTCTGAAGATATGTCTTTTCCTCAATTCATATGCTTTTAAAATTACTTTTCTTCGCCATCACACTTAATCCTCCACCTAAGCGAGTCTTTATCAGTAATAAGCAATTTTCCATCACATTACTGTATTTTATTTACTTTATATACTTAACACTATCTGAAATTCCCAGTAATTTAATTACATGTTCATTATTATACCTTTTATGTTAGACTGTAAATTCTGAGAGTCAAGATCACATCTGCCTTAATCACAGCTGTATACCCTAAGGCCTAAGATTGGCATCTGACACAGAGTAGAGGCTCTCTCTCTCTCTCTCTCTATATATATATATATATATATTTGTAAATATAAAAATGCATAGAATAATGATTTTACTGATCACTATTAAGAGATGCACACTTTCTGGGAAGACTATTTACTATGTATTTCTTTAAAATGAAATAAATATATTTCCAACAAAGTATAAGCAGTTCCCTTGAACAAAAATTCAATTACTGACTCTATAAACCAAATGCCAAGTAGGGTGGCAGGCACTGCTCCTAATAGTTTTTATCACTAACTTAGCTTTCCTTTTATTGGATATTCTAACTGTTGGATTCTCCCCTCCCATTTCTAAACTTTAAAATACACGTCATCCTCAAAGTTCACTGGACTTTTTGCTCATATTGAGTTTTAGAAAGCAATGAGAGGACTCAGATAAAAATAGGCCAGAAATAAGAGAATAACTAAGCAGAATGTCTTTGGAAAATACTTTCCTGCACAGTCCCGAATGGTTCAGCTAACAGTTTAAGCATCTCTAAAAAACAATAAATAATAATAATAATTCGGATCCTTGGAGAGTCTTTAAGGAAGTAGGAAGAAATAATTGCCTGAGGCTAAGTCAGTAGGGCCTAATGGATGGAAACACATGGATGGTGACATGGCGAAACAAGATAAACAAAATCCATTTCTACCACTGAGAATTCAGAGCTACTAATTCTGTAGGTCACTGGCCTAAAGGAGTAATAAGTGTTCTGTGAAAACTAGTAGTGTGTGGTATATGATAGAAATTCAATACATATTTGTTGAATGAGAAAATAAGACAAGGAGGACAACCTCAATGGAGACTTAGAAAAATTGTTTAAATAATACTGTTACTCATTTCTACAGTAAATTAGCCTCTATGGAGGCCATCATTACTTATTAACTCCTATACACAGAAATGCAGCTACCAATACCTAAGCATCAATTGATAGAAGATTTGTGAGTTTTGTGAAACAAAGCAAATTTGTCACAATGTTGACTAGGCAGGGGTCTGGTGAGAGAAGGGAGATGTCCATGTCTGAGAGAAACAGGCAAAAGAAAGACTATCAGTTACACTGAATTTAGGCTTATGATATTAACTGCAAGGTTTGGGCTTGGTGCCCATAGCACAGTCATTACGGCGCAGGCCACATACACCAGCGCTGGTGGGTTCAAACGCTGCCCAGGCCTGCTAAACAGCAATGATAACTATAACAAAAAAATAGCTGGGGGTTGTGGCGGTCGCCTGTAGTCCCAGCTGCTTAGGAGCTACAGCAGGGTGACCAGACGTCCCACTTTTGGCAGGACAGTCCTGATTTTTAACAATTTGTCTCATGTCCCGTGGCATTTCAAAAAAGTCCCGATTTTTGGAAAGAATGCATGAACAGGCTGGAGAACAGTAAGGGAATATACGGTTTTCAGCTGCCATGTGGCTATTTCGCCAGGATATGAGTTTTATATTATTTTTCTTAATTTTATAATGTTAAACTGTAATAATAACAAATAATTGTTGAGAAGTGATTATCCAGAACTGCTTATCAAAGTTTGCATTGTCGTCAGCCCTCCCCCCATGGTGTCCTGCTTTACCAATGTTAAAATCTGGTCACCCTAAGCTAAAGGCAAGAGAATCGCTTAAGCCCAAGAGTTTGAGGCACTCTACCGAAGGTGTCATAGTGACACCCTGTCTCAAAAACAAACAAACAAACAAACAAACAAAAAACTGCAAGATTTGTAAAATTTAGTCTCAAAAAAAACTTCAATCACTGCTTAGTAATGGAGGTTTGCATTGAACACCTCCTGAAAAAATGTACTGTCTACAACTCACAAATTCTATACCTTTATTAGCATATTAATATATTTATTTTACTCATAGTCATAGCTCCTTCATTAAAAATTATTAGTACATCAAAATCTTGCCTATTTTGACTGATAAAGAGCATGTGTCTCCATTGCTAATACGGTGAGGGAAACAGGTTGCTTTAATTCTATAAATTTTAGGGCACATGTTCTTAAAGAGTAAAGACATCTGTGTCTTAAATTTTGTATTTCTCTTATGTAAATATAAATAATAAAGCAGGGCATATTTTTACTTCTTCTACAAAGATCTCATTGATAAATTTCATTATGGCAAGTAAGATACTGATGCACTATAAGTAGCCAATTCACAAACTCCAGTGTCCTAATAATTCTGTTGTTTCCTACATGGAAAGTTACTTGGTTTTAAAGTGAACTTCCTCAATGGTAGTGGTCAGACTAAAATTTGTTCAGGAGTACTCAAAGCAACCTGATTCCAGGTAACTACTCATAGGCTTAATTATTCATAATGTACAACTATTAATATATATGCAAATGTACATTATTATTATCACCATATCAAAACCCATTTATAACTTCCTTTTTGATGCTTCAAATTTAAAATATTTCATGTAAATGACTTAGCTGAGTATAATTCAAAATGAGGAATTGCAGAAAATTTGAAAAAAAAAGCCTATGAACACCAAACATTTTAGTGAGCCAGTACTGATGAGCATTAAATAGAATAAACCTTAGAAATGATCAGGTACCTTCATACAACAATAAAAATGACACAGCATGATTTCAATTTAATAACTAATTTGACAAAAACTGCTGCAAAATTAAGCTTTCCACACCCTTTAAAATTGTTTGCAGTTTTTCAATGACTTTTAAAGCAATCTATTCAAAACAATATAAAAAACATATTTTGATAAGTTGACATATTGACTTCTTTCAAACAAGCACGCTGTCATGCCTGCCACTGCTAAAAGTCACCTCTTAGTAGAGGTTTGGGAATGACTTTGGAACTCCGAAGCCTACACTTCAAAAGGCTACTAGGGAAGCATTAATATTAATATAACAGGCATAATAATGTAGCTTAGCTACTTAGATCACAACATTTCTAAAAGTCCCATGAATTGGAAGCCTCCAGGAAAGTTCAAGAACATTACTAAGAGAATCTAACCCCACAAGGCAAATAATGATCAATATACATATCAAAAGCAAGACAGACAGTAATATTGGTTTAGACCCCTCAGACTTAACATAATAGAGGAAAAAAACTTGAAAAACGCCTTGTAGCAAATCCCTATAAAGGAATTCTTAAACATTTCCTATGTAGCAGTTTCAGCAGGAAAGATTTTTTGGTAAGGATTCATATACAGTTGGAGGGGTTAAAATAATAGCAGCAACTTCTGTTGGAGTTTTTCATGTTCTTCCCAAACTGCAAATGTCATCTTCAAGATGTGATTCTACAATAAGTATACTTAGATGCCAAGAATGAATAATACTGCTTGGACTCAGAAGCAAATCAGAGAAACAGAAATGTTGATAGACTAGAAATTCGACCATAGCAGAGTATAATATAGATCTAGACAAACTCTCTCCCCTACTGTCATACCCATCCTGGCTTCAGGATAAGCCCTGCCTGCCAGGTATGTGTATATCAGGCCAGTGAAACAGGACTACAACATGGTATATACTTCATATATACATAAAAAGAATCGAGATTACCAGTTATATAACCGACATCACATGCATGAACTGAATTGTTTGTATTGTGACTTAATTACCCTGGGTTCAAACTCAGCTGTGTTATCTTGTGATCTTTGAGCAAAGTCATTCAGTTTCTTTGCGACCCAATTACCTCATCTATGTAACTGGAGATAATAACATTACCTAATAGGTTATCTTTCATGAGGATTAAATGAGTTCATATATAAAACATTTTCAGAAGAATATGTGGTATGTAACACACACTTTCCAAATCAACTCCTATGATACCCACTGTCCTATTAAACTGCTCAATTTCCAGTTCATATGTATTATATCTCCGGGTGGCAAATGCCCATTGTCTATGCAATGTAGACATTGGACTACTGAACTACTAGCCAACAGAATGCTCACAGAATCTAGCACACTTCATGAATTAATTCATTTTGTATATATTTATTGCAATTCTAACCACAACAATCCTGAGATGGTGGACTCTGACCAGCAAAATCACTGTTGCTTCAAGAAACCAATAATGGAGACAGGGAATTAGAAAAAACTACAAGAAGAAAAGTCATACAATTTAAAATAACACCCCAAACAGCACAAATCTATAGTAATTCATATGATCAATAGGGAATTCAATAGTGAATACAGAATTTCCTGTAATGTATGGCCCAGTGGAAATTTATGTCCTAAGAATGAACCCATATAGCAGGTTTCCCAAAGGTCTAGAGCCCATTTTTTTTTCTGTCAACAAAAGGTTAAAATTATCTTTAAAAAGATCTCTAAACAATCCCTAAAGATCTGGTCATAGAATGATTATTCCCAACCACTGCTCTTGTTTCTTACTCCAAGTCTTGGAGGACACAAACAGACCTGAGCTAAGACAATAAAATACAAGAAAAAAACTACTACAAAAACATTTAATTGCCTTTCCCTTCACCATATCATATAGCTTCAAAGTTCCAAACATTTGTTTCCTTCTATTAAAACAGATAACTGAGAGAGCAGCCATGTACATCACATAAATACTAAATTATAAAAAAGAGATAACCCATTTTTAACTACTCACTAAATTCATAAAAATCAGAACTTTTAAGACTACCACTTGATTAAATTTTAATTAGAGTACATTCTAATTAATTAAATGAATTTATTGGTAATAATTCTCAAGCAAGTATTATGTAATGTATAAATGTTAATATAATTTGCCCACCAAGGAACTTAATAATGGTATTTTTCAAAACATTATTAAATCTGAAAGAGCTGACAGTCATAAATAATTGCCTTGATGTCTCTGAGGGTTTGAAGAAATAGACTACCACTGTAACAAGGTGCAAATGATACCACAGTATCAAGATAATACCGAAACACAAGTGACTATCTCTCTCTCAATAAACTTTAGTTAAAATATATTCAATTATGTCCCTAACAATAACAAAATTAAGAATTTGTTGACTTGCCACTTAAAAAAATAAGATCGATTATATGTTGCTATACTCTCATCTGAAAAGGTACTAAATTGGAAAAGCATGTTCAAAAGTGTTCAATATTAAACAAGTGAAGAGCCCTACAGTGTAAAGCTGCTGTTGGGCACCACTACTGCAAAAAGCAAACACTATCAAGTTCCTATCTGCTATAGAAAAGACTGCTTAAACTAATTGACAACTTTTGTTTTCTTTGTCATTGTATACAGCTACCTGTGGCAAATTGCTTAAAATGATCAGAGCACCACACTAATAACATCAAGTCATGAACTCCATGTTCACTGCATCAGTTAGATTTATTCTGCCCCATGGGCAGAAACACTACCCTAGCCCCTCGTCTAACAAGTGAGTGTCACCAGTCACAGTAAGCATTAGGCAAAAATGGATGAAATGATCAATTTAAAAAATCATAACTATTGGAAATCAAAGCAGCACAATGCCCTACTAATTAGAATGGGTGCTATCATTATTATATAAGATGGCAGCCAATACAAGCAGACCACATTGCTTTCAAGTAAAAAACACTATCCCAAAATCTCACTGCTTTCATAGGTTTGATATACTGATAATTAACCCTCCCCAGAAAATATGGCTGATTGGAAGACTTCTGAGGAAATGGTAAAAGTTCTTAAGGAACCCCTTAGCTAAATTATGCCTTAATCTGACATATTCAAAAATGGCTAGACTTATATCCCCAAACTGTCTCAAATCTAAGAAATTTCCAATGATTCTATCTCTGTATGTGTTCAAGTTATGCCCTGAAATGGAGTAAGAGACTGTTAAAATAGATGTATAATCCATAATACAAAGATTTCAGAACCACATTCTGATCTATCATAAAGGTCTATCAACAATTGATAATACAATCAAGTATTAAAATACTTAAATTGTCAGCATCATGAAAGCAAAAGTGTGTGAAATAAAAAAGAATCAAAATGCCAATAATTAACAGGGATGTGATTTGATTCTGCAAGAGCCACTTGTAGGTAAAAACTAGGAGAGGAATGATAGCATCTTTATTATTGCTGTTAATGGAACAAAAGGTACCTAATCACTAGCTTCTCTTTTCAAAGAAATTACAAATACCCTAATAGCATCACATGTCACAGAGTAGTTACTTTTGTTGCCTTCTAGTAAAAGCAATTACATGTAAGGAAACAACACATTGCCAGAAGCATGTTATCAGTCCATTCTTATCACATGAAGCCAGACACAGTCAACTCTCAGTAAGCCATTCTAATGAAGGAAATATTGATAATTCACAATAGTTGTATTTGCCATTTGAATGCATATTTTGCTTAACACTTTTAAAATTAATTTAAATTAAAATTATGATCCTAAAGCCCATATTAACAGATGACTAAGAACAGGAGGTAATGATACCAAGAGACAGAAAGGAATCAGATAATATTAACATTTGGCCATGGATAAATGAAAAAGATACACCCCTCATGCAGGGAGAACATAACCAAGGGTAGTTACTAACTTCAATATTTTCTATTCTTTCTAGATTGCCTTTTTTTTCTTTTTTTTTTTTTTTTGAGATAGAGGCTCACTATGTCGCCCTGAGTAGAGTGCCATAGTGTCACAGCTCATAGCAACCTCCAAATCTTGGGCTTAAGCGATTCTCTTGCCTCAGCCTCCCAAGTAGCTGGGACTATAGGCGCCCACCACAACGCCCAGCTATTTTTTTTGTGTTGTAGCTGTTTTAGCTGACCCAGGCAGGGTTCAAACCCTCCACCTTTGGTGTATGTGGCTAGTGCCGTAACCGCCATGCTATAGGAGCTGAGCCTCTAGATCAGCAGTTCTCGACCTGTGGGTTGCAACCCACAGGAACTGTATTAAAGGGTCACATCATTAGGAAGGTTGAGAACCACTGCTCTAGATTGTTTTTATATTGAGAAAAATGTTTCAACACACTATAAACCATTTACTGGGCAAACTGATTCATTCAATTCTGTCTCTTTATGAGCATATTTTTTACTGGATCCAATTAATAGAAATGCATTAATGCCCTACATAAGTTTGGTAGGATTGAGTAGGCAAGAATAAGGTACTTCAAAGGGCAAGAATTCTCATATAAATATCCTTAAACTTGTCCTTTGGGACAGGAAAGAAGATTTTGAACTGAGAGTTTTGGTAGTAGAACTTCAATAGGCATAGTTACATTACAGACAGATGCAGTAAAATTAAACTTAAAGAAATGAACTATGGGTTTGGGCTTGCACCAATGCATCCTATTTCCATGTCTTTGCTCATGTATCAAGCATAGCAAAATTGTGATGCATGCTGGCTATGGAATCAGCCTGCTTAAGCTTGATTTCCAGCTCCACTTTGTTCAACTCTCAAAATGGTTACAATAATACCACCTATGGCCCAGAAGGGATGACAAAATTAAATGAAACAATCCATGTAAAACGTTCCCAAAGTACCTGGCATATAGTAGAGTACAACAGATATTAACACTTAACAATCAGTGGATTAATTATGTCCATAATAAATAGTTATCTCCATTCTCACAACCTTTTGATAGCTATTCCATTGTATTAGTATTGTATTTTGTAGTTGTTTAAATCAAGATAATAAGAAGTTAAATGTCTTACTTAGGGTCAAATGAAAAATCAAGAAATATTCAGATGCCAGCAAAGAATGAACACCCTCAGTCCAATAGACCTGGAAGAAGCGAATCCTGCCACCCATTTAGGTGCGCTTAGAAACAAATCACTCCCCAGTCAAACCTTCAAATGAGAGCACAACCCTGAAAACACCTTGTACACAGTCTTGCGAGACACTATGAAGCAAAGGACTTGGCTGAAATTTACCAAGATTCCTGAAACTGTTAGGGGGGGAAAGGGGGTTCTTTTAAATGCTAAATATTGGAATATCATATATCTATAAGTAATATTATCCACAATAGTAAAATAAAGTTAAATTTTTTCAACATGGTATTCATACACAAAATGTTAACCTGTTTTTTAATACAATTATTTTCCTAGAAGCAAGCATGAAATTACAAGAGAGATCTTTGAGTTGTAATTTTGAAATTTTTGGGTCACCTTTTATATAGTATCTGGAGAGCACCTAATAACAAACTTTAGTTTGTTCAATCGACATACCTACAGGGCATTAAATACCAATTTAAAATAATGATATTAATGATAACTATAATAATGCCAATAAACATATCTAAAATTAGGGCAAACTAAGTAATGACCACATATTATTGAAAAACCTATTGAAAAGAATGAGTTGAATTTGTTGTCACCAAAGACTAAATGATTAATGGAATAACTTATATAGGTAATGTATCAGAAAAACAACCACTACTTCCTCATTTTTATTTTTTACTTTTTGGCAGTTTTTGGCCAGGGCTGGGTTTGAACCCACCACCCCCGGTATATGGGGCCAGCACCCTACTCCTTGAGCCATAGGCACTACCCCACTACTTCTGTATATTTCTTAAACAAATCAAAGAAACCTCTTGGTCTTCTCATATCATACAAAATATATTCTGGAACTAGTTAAACTGCCATTAATATACACTTAAAACACAATACACCTCTTTGTAGTTTTATATGCCAATGTTAAAAATTTCCACTGGATTTCAATGTAAACAACTTGCCAATATAAAAATAATTTAGCTGTACACCATGGAATGCTATGCAGCCATTAAGAAGGATGGAGACTTTACATCCTTCATGTTCACATGGATGGAGCTGGAGAATGTTCTTCTGAGCAAAGTATCAC
>NW_003852552.1:1797738-1814145 GCF_000181295.1 Otolemur garnettii
AAATAAATAAATAAATAAAAATAAAAAAAACTTTTAAATCAAAAAAAAGAAAAAAAAAAGAAAAATAATTTAGCTAGAACAATGATTCCAAACATGAATGAGACTCTGTATGATTTGCAAATGCTATCAACAGAACAACTGGTAATATGCTTAACATATATATAATGTTTATCAGAAAAAAATCACTGAAATGTTGAGAGGAAGATTCAATAACTCATAGCTAAAAGGTGTCAGATTAAAATAACAGAAGGTATGTATAATGTTCTGAAGTTAACTTTAAAAGCACCCAAATGAAAAATTGATTTCATTATTTTATGCATTCCATGTATATTAATATATCATTACCAAATGCCTAATGACATAAGGACCACATTCCTTCATCCATTATTTGAAGAGACAGATCTCAAATCACAGAAATGTTTTAACTTTGACAGATTCTAATCTAGACAGAACAATACCTAAAAATTCTTAGAGAAAAAAATTCATTTTCTTCGGTAGATAACATACAGCTTCTTAGCTTTTGGTGGAGCTCTGAAGAACTGTCTTCAGTGCCAGGATAACAGGATTACACATTTCACAAGATAATACAATATATGTGAACTACATTATTAACCATGTGAAAAAGGGATCAGTTAACTATACAACAAAATGCACAAAATACCAATGGCAAATAAGCCATTAAAAATCACTGTTCCATCATATGGAAGTGATTAAGAACAAATCTTAGTCCAATTGCAGTTTTGCTACTTATTAGCTATGTAACTAAGACATTATCACTTAACCTCCCACAGTCTCAGTTTTGTCACTTACAGAACAATACAAATATCTAGAACCGGTATGAGGACTAAATGAGAGCGAGATTTAAATACTTATCACAGCTCTTGGGACATAGGAAATGTTTGATAAATGTACTATTTTTATTATTATTATATCATTAACATTGTTATTGCTGTATGCTATAGAGATAGAGTTAATAAAAGTAGTACAATCACCCTGCCATTGCCAACATGTAAAGACAGAGCCATTTGAAGTTTACTTGCTTAGAAAGGGAAGATATTCTGCCTGTAATTCTCTCTATAATTGGTAACTCATAACTAAACATGGCATGTATCTCTGGTTCAAAAATTCCCTCTTTCACATTAAGAAGGTGATTATTTGATGCCAGAAAATGTCAATTGAAAATGAATGTGTCATCATAAGTTGAAAGACTTAATATGTTAAAAATGAAAAAGTGCTATGGTAAAGTGATAGACAAAAACAATTAGACATCCAGAGAACTTTAGATATAATCAAAATGATGAAGTATGTATCAGTATTACAATGAACTGTATGTTTATATCTCCCTAAAATTCATAAGTTGAAACCTACCTCCCAAGCTGATGGTATTAGGAGGTATAGCCTTTGGTAGCTAATTATACCATGATGGCAGATATTTCATGATTGAGATTCATGTCCATTTGGGAAAGCCAACAGAGAGTTAGGTCATCCTTCCCACCATGTAAAAACATGGGAAAAAGGCATCCTCTATAACTCAGAAAGCAGGCCCTTACCAGATGTCTAATCTATTGATGCTTTAATCTTAGATTCTCAGTCTCCAGCACTATGAGAAATGAAATTCTCTCAGTTTATAGTATTTTATTATTTTTTATAGCAACCTAAATAGACTAAGACAGCTAAGTATGGTTTTTTTAGTTTGCTTCATGAAAGAATTAAGTCTTCTTGGTTTGTTTCCCTATATGTTAAAGCATACACTACAAAGCATGCATTTTGTGTCATTAAGATGACAAATTATTTGTTAGGATACAAGCACTCTCCGGATACTTCAGCACTATCTTATAAAGGGTGTGTACTCTGAGACTGACATCTCATTATTTTCAAGTCAATTCTAAAAATTTCTATATTATGAAGACAGAGATGAATTAGGTTTTATCGTTTTTTTGTCTTACATTGCTTCATTAAATACAGATGACTGCATTGAGCAACCAAGCTAGGGTGGGTATCTCCAGAAGCAGCCAGCTAATTCTGAGACCAAGAAATGCAATTTAAAATATGATCCTCAAGGAATAGTGCTTTTATATGCATATATCTTCAAACTCGGTTCCTCCATAATTTTGAAGCTAAGTCCAATATTTCAAACATCATGAAATAACATTTATGTGCATTTGATACATTTATAACACCTACAGTTTGTTATTATTAGAGCTAAATTGTGCTACAGAAATATATTATTGAAGAAGCTAAATTTTATTACCCTCTTATGTTTATTTCTTATGTTTCCTCCAAGCAACATTAAAAACAAAGAAACTGCTTACAACTTCCATACACACTATCTTTGTTCTTCCTGAAGCCTCTAGAGAACCCTAGAAATTCTAATTAGAATTAGCAGTTATTAGCTACATATTTTATTATTATTTCAAATTTAGTTAATATTAACCACCATTACTTTAATTCTTACTTAATATCACTACTGTCTACAATTACTGTAGATTTTTTAAGGAAAATGACATTATCATTACAGTCTTGTTGGTTATATATCCACAAAAATCATCGAATTGAATAATAAACTAAAATTAGAACACATATACAAATTCTAACAGTTATATATATGATATATATTCAAAACTCTTAACAGGATCTTGTTCCAGCTGCCTCTCTATATTTCACTCATTTGGAGAGCATTTGGAAATATATTTTGTTGCACGGCATCATAATGACTTAAGGAGAACCTAAATCTCATATGCAATAGAACACGGGATTTGAGAATTAGACCATACTTAGAAATGGAGATTAGGAATTCATACTAGTCAGGAATCAGCATATCTTGCCTGGCCTACTAAAATTTATCCACATTCAGTGGTCCCATAAATTCCCATTATTTATTTGTCCTCCCAAAACCTTGTCAAAGTTAATTATCAGATTATTGGACCCTTAATGCTTAAAAAATAAAACCCAAATTCTTTAGTGTGAAATTCTCCTACTGTCTTCCCCCCAAGTCTCTTCCCTCAATAGTCTAGATCCAACAGGCTGGCTGGCTGCCTGTGCTTTCAACACAGTATGCACTTTACCCCTAACTACTGTTAAATTAAATCAACAGGGGACCACGGGCCTGAGGCTCTCTTAGAGCTCTGAGTTCCTATTTAACAAACTGAAACCTAACTTAGGACTACATTTGTCCCTTGGTATAACTGGGGGATTGGTTCCAGGACCTTCTGAGGATACTAAAATCTGCAGATATTCTATTCTCTAATGTAAAACAGCATAGTATTTGTATATAACTGATGAGCATCCTCCTATATACTTTAAATCATCTCTAGAAAACTTATGATACATAATACAGTGTAAATGCTATATAAATATTTGTTGTACTATTTTCATTTGTATTATTTTTATTAGTGTGCTGCTATTTTTATTGGCTTTTTTTCCAATTATTTTCAATCCACAGTTGGTTGAATCTGTGGATGCTAAACCCATATAAACAGAAAATCAACTATGTGTTTTATGTAATAAATAGCTAAGTGTCGGTCAGTCACAAACAGCTGAGCTTCAGCCAAATATAGCCAGCCAACTTATTAGACCATGCCCAAATAAGGAAAATGCCTCATCACACTATGTTGAAATAAGGCAAATACCTAGCTATAGCCAATCAGATGATTTCAATACTTTTCTCCTATGCTCAAATTATACAAGTCTAGTTACACTGCTGGGTGAACTTATACTTCTTAAGGAGAAGAAGTAGACTTAATTACAAGTCTAGCTTACACTGCTGGGTGGACTTATACTTCTCTGGACCTCTTCTGGTTTTGAGTGCTACCTGACTTGTGAGTTTACATTACTCAAACTCTACTAGGCTGGGTGCAGTAGCTCATGCCTGTAATTCTAGCACTCTGGGAAGCTGAGGCAAGTGGATTACTTGAGGTCAGAAGTTCCAGACCAGCCTGAACAAGAGTAAAACCCAGTCTCTAAAAAACATAGCCAGGTGTTGTGGCAGGCACCCATAGTCCCACCTACTCAGGACGGTGAGGCAAGAGGATTGCTTTAGCCCAAGAGTTTCAGGTTGCTGTGAGCTGTGATACCACAGTACTCTACCAAGTGCAACAAAGTGAGATTCTGTCTCAAAAAAAAAAATTTAAAACCTCTACTATATTTAATTTGTCTACAGTATTTATTTATTTTTTTTACTGAATTTTTTTTTAATTAAATCATAGCAGTGTACATTAATACTATCATGGGGTACAGTGTACTGTTTCTGTATACAATTTGAAATACTTTCATCCAACTGGTTAACATAGGCTTCATTTCTTTTTCTTAGTTATTGTGTTAAGACATTTATATTCTACATTTAAAGTATCCAACGTACAGTATTTCTTTTAACACTTTGCTAGCAGTAATCTGCCTAGAATCCTATCTTTCCTTCTTTCCCTGCTGATATTCTACTTAAATTTCAAGGCTCATCTAAAATTATACCACCTCTGGGATCTCACCCATTTACCCTACTTACGCTATTCATAATGAACTATTTTCTTTTATGCCCCCATGGCTTTTGAAATATACCTATTCTGACATTTACTCTTACTTGCCTAAATGAAATGTGCATCTTCCTACCTCTCTCACTAGATTATGAGTTCCATAGGACATAAACAAGACCTTATTTACTTCTTTTCTTTCAATGTAACATAGTCCCCTGCACATAGTAGGTATTCCACAACCTTAAGCTAAATGAAATGAGAGAACCATTCTCTCCTAAAACAGAATCAATCAAAATACAAAATTCAAAATCATATTCTCAGCTGGGATCAGTGGCTCACACCCATAAACCTAGCACTTTGGGAGGCTGAGGTAGGAGGATCACTTGAGCCCAGGAGTTTAAGACCAGCCTGAGTAAAACATCAAGAGCCACATCTGTATTTTTTAAAAAATGGGCATTGGTACACACCTGTGGTTCCATCTGCTCAGAAGGCTGAGGCAGCAAGATTGCCAGAGCCCAGGAATGTGGCATTGCAGAGAGCTAGGATGGCACCACTGCATTCTACCAGGGACAACAGAGGTAGACACAGTCCCCTCCACCACAAAAAAAAAAAAAAAAAAACATTTTCTCTAAAACTCGAAGAATAAACAATGTAAACTGCAAGTATAATTTTGGAATACTTTTACATATTAAACATTCACACATTGAAATATAATAGATATCAGAACTAGTGCATTTTAAAGCTTCGTTCCATTTAGGAATCCATTTTCTTGGAAATACAGACTAGCAATGCTTCACAGTGCTTTTAGTGACAACAGAGATTTGAACTCCCCAATGCCCTTCCAGTAGAGGTACATTCTCATAGGTTTTGGAACACTGAGTGTAAGAGGTTTGGAAATAGGTCTTAGAAACAACAGAACTGTCTCTCCTTCCAGAAGGCAGCTGAGTGAGCTGCAATGAGCAGCATAATAGGGAAGAAAGTGGTGCCCTAGAGCTAGGAAAGCCAGGGCACTGCAGTTTAAATTCAGTGCAACCAGAACCTTACTGCTGATTTCTTACTGATTCTGCCACCTATTGACTACATTATGAATCAAGGCACTAAGAGTGACAAGGAACTTCAGCTATTAAAGTAAGATCAATCAATAGTTATTGAGTGCTATTTTTAAAATGGCGGTTTAGTATCATTAAAATTTGTTTTGATGATGCTATGAATGTCTGGAATGTGCTATGATGCTTAATTGATTACTTAAATGTCCTTTCAGAAATATATCTTAGTAAAAATAATCATACTAAAAGGTGCCCCATTATGATTTTTCCTTAAATATTCAAAATTACAAAAGTTGAAGTAGTATCACATAGAAAATTCATAGAATCAAAGTTAAGAAGAATGGAAATGCAGCATTCTTGAAATGCACACATGAGAGCCTTAGTTTGATTAGGTTTTAGCAGCTGCGGTAAGAATTGCTTTGATTATAACTGATTAGCTCTACCAAGTGCTGAACCAAAGAGCATAAAATTCTTGTGCTGAATTAACAGTTGTGTTAAAGCATCAATAACTAGAAAAAAAGAGCAAAACACACAAACAGCATCAGGTTAAATGAGAGAGTAAAGTGAAATGGTATTTCTTAAGGGCTTGCTAGATATGAAGAACTGTGCTGGATGCCTTAAATATATAACCATATTTAATTCTCACAGCACTACTAAGTAAACATTAGTCTATTCATTTTATGGATAAAAAGGTTCAATCTCTGAGGTTACAAGTATCACAACCGGAATGTAACATGTGTGACTATATTTCCTCTGGCTTTTCCTACACACTACCTTTACCAAGTCTATAATAGAGTTTTATATCTATCTCTAACTTCAGTTTCTTCATTTGTAAAATGAAGAATATATGCTCAATCACTTGTAAGGTCCAAAGTAACTGTAATTTTATGAAATCTGTGATTCTTACAGCATTTAATCCAAATAAGCAAAGAGCAATAAGCAAAAGAGCAGCTACTCAATAGAAAACATGCAGACAATTGGAGGGAGGAGTTCACAGAAAAAGTAAAGACAATCGCCTATAAATAGAAGAAAGGCTGTTTAAATCTATCTCTAATTTAAAAAGTAAAAATTACAACACCAATGATTTACCAATTTCACCTCTGAGATGGGCAATGGTTGTGGGTATAAATAGGCACAAACCCCTTGAAAGGTAATTTTATATCTTTCAAAATGCTAAATGAAAATTTCTAGAATTTATACTACAGATAGCATCACATATGTGTGCCAAGTAGAAATGTGTTCACCACAGAGTTTCTTGAAATAGCAAAAGACAGGAACTAATCCAAATATCCATTATTATAGAACTACTTTAATTAAGATAGGGCCATACACAGACTTCTATGCTGTATATAAAAAGAACACAGTAGATAAACACACACCTCCTATAGAATAACCTCTAAATTTTTGCTACAAATAGCAAACAATTTTAAAAAATGATAAATGCATATATGCATCTAGAGACAGACTATTTCTAAGAGGCAATGCAAGAAATTAGCAATAATGTTTTTCTCTGTGAAAAAATCTGTACGTATGAAATTAATTTACTTCTTTGAAACCATCTTTTTAAAAACTATATGAATACTTTGCAATAAGCATGAATATTTAGCTTTAAGCAATTTTTTATCTTTAACAAGTGATTATAATGATAGTTAGGAGATTAATGATAATCTCAAGTCACTGCACGACCCTTCAAATGTGATGTCTACTATAACAAATAGGGAAAAAGAAAGTAGATCTAATGAAATTTTTGAAAATTTCAAAAATTCTTCAGAATAGTCTGATCATTCAAGATTTCAGTGTGTATGTTAACTTCAACATACGTGGAACAACAAATACAACACAAGCACCTCCAATATGCAAGATATGATAGAAGGGCTGAAAAGAAATCATGTTTGAGGCTGAAGCAGGTAGATTGCTTAAGCTCAGGAGCTCAAGATAGCCTGAGCAAGAGTGAAACCAGTCTCTTAGGGAAAAAAAAAAAGGAAAAAAAAAGCTGGGCATTGTGGCAGGCATTTGAGGCTGCTGTAAACTATGATGCCATGGCACTCTACTGAGGGTGACAAAGTGAGACTCTGTCTTTAAAAAAAAAAAAAAAGAAAGAAAGAAATAATGTTCACCTTTCTTTCTCTCTGTCTCTTTGAATCTTCCAAAAATCATATTCTCATATTCCAGGGCAGGTTGTGATAAATCAGACAAATGAATGGTAAAGGTACTAATTTTAAGTGCACGAGAGCGTGGAATATTTCCATATCTCCATATTTAGTTGTAAAGATTCATTCAAACAGAAAAAATTCTATGCTTAATTGAACTATCACTTCTGCAATAATTAGTGAAATACTCATATTGAAATAAAATCCCAAAATTCATGAACCACAATGATTAGTTATGATATTGAGTAGTATTAAAACTATATGCGAAATTCACAAGAGGTTAAGGATATAATCATAAACAAGGCCCTCTATTACCAAATAAGGAATATTTCAAACAAGCAATGTTATCAAATAAACGATATACTTATTAGGTACACTGTCAGGTGTGTAAAAAGAGTGGACACAAACACACAAAATTTTTAGCAAAAAACTGAATTCTAATATATCACAACCAGGAATTTCTAGTTTAAAGAGTAAAATGTACCTTTTCTCTGGGTAGCAAAAGTCAATGCCAACTTTGCAAAGAGATCCGGATTCTCAAACTTTTCTTCTTTAACTTTTAACCAGAAACAGTTCTCAGACAATTCTTTGGGCTCAATCTAAAATAAAAATAACAAAAGAAGTTTCAAAATTATATTACTTCATGTTTAAATTTTCTAAGAATTCACTTTCAGCAAGATTGAATAACAGTTCCTTTATTCATCTATCCACTAAGTCAATTTCATGATATACCTAAATAATAGTTGTAAGGTAAATATTAATTGGGAAACTCTCAGAATTCTATTGGTGTGAAGAAGAGCTACATGATAGCAATAAGCTGTATAGCAAATTACACTTTAAAAGTTCTTCAACTGGAAGGAGTTTAAAAAATAATTTGCTTAATCCCTCTCCCAATTCACATATGTTCTTCTTGTTTCTGGATTTTTAAAAACAGGGAGACTGAGACTTAGAAAAGTGAATTCTTGATGTTTACTGATTAGGCTGATGGCAAAAACCATAATAACAGTTAACACAAACATCCTACTATGTGTCAGGTGCTGTTTTAAGTGTTCTGCCTATATTTACTCATCTAATCCTCACAATAACCCTTTAAGGCAGGACCTATTATTATCTCCACGTTAAAGGTGAGGAAACAATCCTAGAAAGTTTAAGTGGCTACCTAAGTGGTAAATGACAGAGATAGAATTTAAACCCACACAGTCTATCTCTAAAGAATTGTGCTCTTAACCACTATGATGAAACCCAGCATTAGAACTATCCATTTTCCAGTACATCATAATGCTTTATGATATGAAAGTACCATTATGCTCTATGCTAAACTGCTGAATTAGCAAACACATCATTACATTTACTCACAGAGATTACTGGGCCAACAGCTTCTGGATCCTATATTTTAATGGGTTATCCCTAATTAAAAATGGCTACATTCTAAAACCATTTACACCTCATTTACTCTTACAAGCAAAGCATAGGTATATGTTCAACAATTAAAACTGATTACATAGCCACTGTAAGATATCACTGTAAGTAAGCTCTTAGATGAGTCATTTCCCCAAATGGCTGTCCGAGTAAATGTATTTTCATTAGAAGATTACTTCCTGGCTCGGCGCCTATAGCTCAACCGGCTAAGGCGCCAGCCACGTACACCTAAGGTGGCGGGTTCGGATCCCCAGCCCGGACCCGCCAAACAACAATGACGGCTGCAACCAAAAAATAGCCGGGCGTTGTGGCAGGCGCCTGTGGTCCCAGCTACTTGGGAGGCGGAGGCAAGAGACTCGCTTGAGCCCAGGAGTTGGAGGTTGCTGTGAGCTGTAATGCCATGTACCCAGGGTGACAGCTTGAGGCTCTGTCTCAAAAAAAAAAAAAAAAGAAGATTACTTCCCAGTGAATGAGGACTCTGTCAATCTACATAAAAATCTTTTTAAAGAAACATATTATTTCATAATAATAATAAAGGAAATTAACATTCAAAGAAAATATTTTGGTAGTTCATATCAAAATATAATGAATTTATGTTACTACTTAATATTGCCACCCATTCCATATTATTTAAAAGTTTAATATACACAAAAAATTATTCTCTAAGAATATAAGTAACAAGTTTCAATAATAAAAAAGATTACACAGTATTTAAGAAAATAGGGGGAAACTTTAAGATAGATGACTAAAGGCACCTGGCCCTCACCCCCTCCACAAAGCAGAATCAAATCAGTTGGTAGATAATCATTCCCCCAAATAAAGCATCTAAGGGAGAACACTGGAATTCAGCAGAGAACTAACAGGAAACACCTGAGGTGTGAAAAAAGAAAGCAAGGTGGCCAGTTTGGCCAGGATCATCAGTAAAGAGCACCAAGAGACTCCCTAGTGTGTAGAAATAGTGAGAGATCCCCTGCAATCCACTTGTATACTGAGGACTCCTATAATCCTAGTAACTCACAGGCCCTGAGACTAATTATAGGGTAGGGAGCTCAATGGAGTCCATGAGATGGTCTTGCTTCACAGAGGGATCTCACAATGTAGCCTAAGACTGAAACAACTGCAGCATGGTACCATTTTGAGAGCCTAGTACCAATGGGCCTGGATCCTACACTGGGGCCCAATAGCCCCTATATCTCCACATCCGCGGAGGCCTACTAAATCTCCTCAGATCTACCTGAAAGGATACAGCAGTGCATCATCAGCTAGATACAGCAGTAGAAAGAAGACACAAGTACTGTCTCCCACAGTGTCTTATATCCCAGGGAATGGGTGGTGCAATACACCAGAGAGGCTATAGGCCAGGCAAAGATAGGATGATATATTCAAAGTGTTAAAATAAAAAATAAAATGCTAGCCAAGAATACTATACCTAGCAAAGTGACTGTTAAAAATAAAGGAGAAATTGGGTGGCACCGTGGCTCAAAGGAGTAGGGTGCCGGCCCCATATGCTGGGGGTGGTGTGTTCAAACCCAGCCCCAGCCAAAAACTACAATAAATAAATAAATGAGAAATAAAGTCTTTCCCAGACAAGCAAAAATAAGGGAATTCATCACCCTTAGACTAGACCTATAAGAAATGCTTCAGAAAGCCCTACATCTGAAAATGAAAGGATATCTGCCATGATAAAAGAATATGAAAGTATAAAATTCATTAGTAGAGCAGACACACAAATAGGAAAGAGAAAGGACTCAGATGCTACCAATATAGAAAACTATCAAACCACAATAATAAACAATGAAAGAAAGGAACAAAGAATATACAAAGCACCTAGAAAACAATTAAAATGATAAGAATAAGTTCTCACTCATCAATAATAACATTAAATATAAAAAGATTAAATTATCCCTTTAAATGATAGAAACAAGGTATATGGATGAAAAAATATAACCCCACTATCTCTTGCCAATATGATACACACTTCACAAGTAAACATGCATACAGACTAAAAATGAAGGGATGAAAGAAGATATTCCACACAAATAGAAACCAAAAGCAAGTAGAAGTAGCTATATTTACACCAGATAAAATAGACTTAAAATCAAAAATAGTAAAAAGAGACAAAGAAGATCATTATATAAGGGGTCCTCAAACTTTTTAAATAGGGGGCCAGTTCACTGTCCCTCAGACCGCTGGAGGGCAGGACTGCGGCCCTGGGACAAGTCAGCTGCTAAGCAGGACAGGCAGTGGAGGCAAAAACACCCGGTGGGCCGCATAAATGTCCTAGGCAGGCCACATGTGGCCTGCGGGCCATAGTTTGAAGACGTCTGTTCTACAGGATCAACCATACATTATCACATCAAACAAATGTCAAAATGTTTAAAAATCAAAATAATATCTAATACCTTACCAAAACACAATGGAATGAACCCAGATATGAACAACAAAGGGAAGTACAGGAAGTGTACAAATACATGGAATTAAATAATATACTCTGGAATGACCACTGGGTCAATTAGGAAGTAAATAGGAAAGCATGAAACAAATGAAAATGGAAAAACAGCATACCAAAAAATATAGAACACAACAAAAGCAGTGCTAAGAGGGAAGTTTATACCAGTGAATGCCTATATCGAACAAGTAGATTTCAAATAAACAACTTAACACTATACCTCAAGGCTATAGAAAAGCATGAACAAACCAAACCAAATTATCAGAAGGAAATAAAAAACAAAGATCAGATAAGAATTAAGTGAAATAGAGATGAAGTATATATAATCAATGAAACAAAAAGCTGGTTTTTTTTTTTAAAGATAAATAAAATCAACAAACCATTAGCTAGACTAACCAAGCAGGGTGGAACCAAATACCCAAAGGAAACAAAATCAGAACCGAAAGAGTAGATATTACAACTAATTATGACAGAAATAAAAAAGATCATCTGGAACTATTAAGAATAAGGGCTGGGCATGGTGGCTCACACCTATAAAACTAGCACTTCAGGAGGCCAAGGTGGGAAAACTGAGGCCAGAAGTTTGAGACCAGCCTGAGACAAGAAAAGAGTTTCACCTTGCCTACAACACCCCTCTTCCATCCCCCAGCAGTGCCATACCAGGAAAGAGTGGAGAAAGAATGTGTGCACCTTGGGAAGGAAGACTAAAGTAACTGTGGGAATTTGCACTAGAACTCAGGGCTATCATATCACCGGTGAACACAACACAAGGCAGAATACTGCTGGCACCCACAAAGGGAGCATTTAGATCAGCCCAGCCAGAGGGAATCCTCAGTCCCAAAACCTGAGGTAAGACTAGCCCTACCAACTAGCTGGCAAAAAGCAACCTGGACCTAAAATAAATTCATAAGGCAGTCTGGCCATAAAGGCCGCAGACCTCAGTCAATTCCTATGGCTTTTGTAGCAAGAAACCAGTAGGTTTGGGGTGCATGTGACCTCATGAGGCACCAATGGTGGCAATTATACCTGTGCCTATGTCATCCCTTCCCCAAGTCCTGGCAGTGCAGCTCAGACAAACTTTTTCCACATGGGAAAGCAATCCAGAATATTTAATTTTGAATTGGGCACCAGCTAAGCCACATTAAAATACCGAGCAGACTCTTGAAGCCTCTAATTCCAAGTCATAGTGCCCAGATGGCATTTCCAAATCTACCCTGAGTCAAAAGTAAAGATGGTACCCTGAAGGGGAAGGATCCAGTCCTGGCAGGAATCACCACCCAGTGACTAAAGACCACTTAGGCTGTGAATAAACATCAGAAATTGCCAGGCAACACTCACAATGGGCATTGGATAAGATTGGCTGGGTCCTAGTATGACCCGGCATAGTCCCAGATGCAGTGACCATGAGGAAGCACCCACATCTCTCTTCCCCCAACTCCAACAGCCCAGTACAGGAGAGTAAAGGGGAAAAAGTGAGGGACTTTGCCTGCTAATACAGGGAGTTATCCCACATCTATGCAAAGTCCACCAAAGCAGTACCATTGGGAGCCTGTTAAAAGTCACAGTATTATTAAGATTGGGGCACCCCCAGTGCTGATATGGCTGCAGTAACCAAATACATAGATCACAATAATCATTCCCTTTGAGTGTCTGGAAAGCGTTCTCAAGGAGGATGGGTTCAAAGTAGCTGAGAGAATAAATGCCTAACTATTCAATACCCACACATCAATGGATATCCACAAGTATCAAGAATATCCAGGAAAACATGACCTCACAGCACAAATTACATAAAGTACCAGTGACCAATCCAGGAGGGATGTACCTTTCAGACAAACATATATATGACTTTTCAGACAAAGAATTCAAAATGGTAACCTGAAGAAGCTCAGGGAACTTCAAGAC
The DNA here is from genome assembly GCF_000181295.1 of Otolemur garnettii. Taxonomy (NCBI): domain Eukaryota; kingdom Metazoa; phylum Chordata; class Mammalia; order Primates; family Galagidae; genus Otolemur; species Otolemur garnettii. Next base: position 1,811,171 of record NW_003852552.1, read on the forward strand.
AATACAGAGAAGGAATTCAGAAGCCTATCAGGAAAAAAAAATGGCAAAAAGATTGACATAATAAAAAAAATCAAATAAAAATTCTGAAGCTGCAAAATTCAATGGACAAACTGAGATATGCCCCAGTCTCTCAAGAGCAGAACTAATCAAGCAGAAGAAAGAATTAGTGAGGGTGAAGACAGGCTATTTGAAAATTCTCTCCATCAGGTGAGAGAAAAGAAAAAAGAATGAAAAAGAATGAATCACACTTACATGATCTAGAAAACAGCCTCAGAAGGGCAAATCTATGAGATATTGGCCTTACAGAGGAGGGAGATACTGGCCGTATAGAGGCAGTAGAGAGAGAAATTGGGGTAGAAAGTTGATTCAAAGAAATAACAGGGAACTTTCTAAACTTAGAGAAAGATATCAATATTTAGGTACAAGAAAGTCACAGAACAACAAATAAATTGAATCAGAACAAGACTACTTCAGGCATTTAATAATCAAGCTCCCAAAGATCACACATAAAGAAAAAGTTCTCAGGGTATTAAGAAAAAATTAAACAAAAAAACATATAAAGAAGCTCTAATATTGGCAGCAGACTTTTCAGTGGAAACCTTCTAGGCCAGGAAACAGTGGAATGATGTATTCAAAAGGCTGAAGAAAAAGAACGTTAATCCTACATTACTATATCCTACAAAAATATTTTTCAAACATGAAAGAGAAATAAAAACTTTTCTAGGCTCGGCGCCTGTAGCTCAACCAGCTAAGGCGCCAGCCACGTACACCTAAGGTGGCAGGTTCGAATCCCCAGCCGGACCCGCCAAACAACAATGACAGCTGCAACCAAAAAAAATAGCCGGGCGTTGTGGCGGGCGCCTGTGGTCCCAGCTACTTGGGAGGCGGAGGCAGGAGACTCGCTTGAGCCCAGGAGTCGGAGGTTGCTGTGAGCTGTAATGCCACAGCACTCTACCCAGGGGGACAGCTTGAGGCTCTGTCTCAAAAAAAAAAAAAACTTTTCTAGACAAACAAAAGCTGAGGGATTTCATCACCTCTAGACCTATCCAAGAATTGCTAAAAGGAATTCTTCAATATGAAAGAAAAGGATATAAATGAAGCAATTAATCATTTGAAGATATAAAACTTTCTGGTAAAAGTAAATATACAAATACAGAATAATTTATTCCTACAATTATTGGACATATATAATTTATATTGTAGTAAGAAGACTAAAAGACAAAGCTACCTAGAGTGACTACAACTTTTAAGAGGTAGACAGTATAAAAAGATATACATGGAAACAACAAAAAGTTAAAAGGGGGGTGGAGTTAAAATATAGAACTTCTTTTAGATTTTTCTTTATTTATTTGCTTGTGTGTCCATAAGCAGAGGTGTCATATGTTTAAAATTGTTGGTAACGCTGAGTACGGTATCTCATGCCTATAATCCGGCACTTTGGGAGGCCGAGGTGGGTGGATTGCCTGAGCTCACGGGTTCAAGACCAGCCTGAGATAGAGTAAGACCCTGTCTCTAAAAGTACCCAGGCATTGTGGCGGGCACCTGTAGTCCCAGCTACTCAGGAGGCTGAGGCAAGAGAATCGCTTGAGCCCAGGAGTCTAAGGTTGCTGTGAGCTATAATGGTACAGGGTACTCTACCCCAGACCTAGTGAGTGATACTCTGTCTCCAAAAAAAAAAAAAAAAAAGGTCAGCAGTCATGGTCTCAAACATCATACAAAACATCTACATAGTAATGTACTTATTCACACATTAATAATCAACCATGGCTAAGTAAAGTCAAAAAACTGTTACCTTGGACCAATTGATTCGCTTCATGGACACTTCAGGTTTATATATTTTTTTCTGCTTCATTCCATAAGGTAAATCAACTATTGCTCCTGGAGGAGGAAGTCCGCCAGGGGGTGGTGGTGGAGGGGGTCCCCCAAACCAAGGTGGTGGTGGTATCCCAGTCATTCCAGGTAAAGGAAGTGGAGGAGGAAGAGGAATTCCTCCAGGTAGAGGTGGTGCTGGTGGAGGTGGAGGCGGAGGTGGCCCAGCTCCTGGCAATGGAGGTGGTGGAGGAGGGACTCCTGATGAAGCTGAGAGTCCATGTGCCTGAAATATAAATAATCCAAGTTAAATATATCAGAAAGAATACATATCAGTAGACATCTGTGGTTTATTTAAGATTATATTTACTTTATTTAATTATTAACATTATATACACTTGATGTTAAGGGTTTAATAGTACACGAGAAAGAACTGTGTAAATTTCTGATAAGCAAAACAGTGACTACTTCTGCTAAATTACTAATGCTAGGAAACTTGGCATCTTCCAAAATTTTGTGAACTATTCCTCCAAAATAATGAAAAATTACCTTTCACTATAAATATATGCAAAGAAGTACTGTATACTGCTTGTGCCTATTAGACTACTTGGTTTGAATATGGCATAATTAATACAAGGCTATGGATTCAATTCCCTTGGGGGCCAATTAGCTTTACACAAAGAGTCTGTTTCGTAGCACCAGCAACTTAGCTGTCTTCTAATACCAGTAATTAATACTAAGTAGCATTCATTTGCATAGTAATATATGCTTATCAACACTTTGCATTTATTTTTCCTTTTGATCCTTATTATAACCCTATAACGTAGATAGGACATTTTAATCTCATATTTATCTCATTGTGTATAGATGAGGAAACTGTAACGGAATAAAAGTTAAATGACTAATCAAAGGCCATGCAGTATGAAATGTGATTAGGATTGCAATGTGGCTCTTACTACACCCAAGGTAGTCCTCTTTCCACTATAACAAACTATATCTTCATGAGAGGGTGTCATTTGTCATGAGGAAAATTAATTCAAACAGACCAGACTAAGAGGAGAGTACAACATGTCTACTATCAGAAAGTAACTTCGGCTCGGCGCCTATAGCTCAACCGGCTAAGGCGCCAGCCACGTACACCTAAGGTGGCGGGTTTGAATCCCCAG
>NW_003852552.1:1814248-1870283 GCF_000181295.1 Otolemur garnettii
CAGGAGTTGGAGGGTGCTGTGAGCTGTAATGCCACGGCACTCTACCCAGGGGGATAGCTTGAGGCTCTGTCTCAAAAAAAAAAAAAAAAAAAAAAAGAAAGTAACTTCAAGCTCATTTTCCAGTGACAATGGATAACAGACAAAGGAGCACATTGCATTTCATATTGTCTTCTTTTTGTATGATTAATCTGCACTCATTTCTTTAAACCTCTGCTGATTGCAATGGAACACTTTTGTAAATAAATGAATATAAAATTGCATCTGTTCATTATAAACACTCCTAAAAAAACAGTACCAATGAACAGACATGTTTTGTAATCAAGATTTGACATTAGATTAACTGAATGTAAGGTTTAAAACTAATGAAATTTCTTGGTGGAGTGTAATTTTGATTTTGGGAGAAAGTCCTCTTACCTTTACATGAATTTTCTACCTGGACTATTTGCATTAACTGAAGTTAGAAATATCATAACAAAATAAATAGGTTGAAGCATATTTTTGGAATAATAAATGTTTTAAAGGACTGACCTATGTACAAACTATTAAAAGTTAACACTCATAACATTACATAAGTATATGTAATCATAGAAATGTTTCCCATAATATTCACTCCACACTAAACAAATATTTTATTCACATAAATGAATGCTTAAGTTGGCATACCCACATATACAACTAAAGTGCTTCTATGTTTAATAAATGACAATCTTCTCCTGGAATGTAATCCTCTCTGAGGTTAGGAAGAATTAAAGACAGGATTAAAATACTTAAAATTCTTTTATTTTTAATGCAGAAAAAAACACAGAAAACAGTTTGACATTTACAGTCTTGATTGACATCAAAGAAATGGTGGGGAAAAATGAAAAGTCCAAGAAATTAGCAATTTATCCTACATGTTTGTGAATTAATGTATTTTTATATACTTTGAAAGGCAAAACATGTGCCTCATTTTTATTAATAGAAAATAAAATTAACATCCATTTGCAAACATCAATTTCTTTGCCTGTATAGATATCTGTTATGAAACTTGTATAGTCACAAAATGCTATTATTTAAAATATGATTTTACTTGGTTAAATATATATTTATAAATTTAATAAAGAATCTCAAATGTTTATATTAAATGCCACCAGTCTTTAAAAATCAAATCATATCAGTCTTTACTTCTCTCCTGTGAACAATTAGGATTGAATAATTAAATAAGGTTGTAACATAGTATTGTGAATTGATTATGGCAAATGAAAATTGAATTCTTGACACCTTTTGGGGGGCACTAGAGAGTATTGTGTTACTGCACTTTTACAGTTAATTTAGCAATAAATAAGCAGCTACTCACTAAGTTGTAAGACCCTGTGCTACGTGCAGTAGGGCCGTGAATAAGAATAAGAAATACATTGTCATCAAGCTATCTATGCCTGACTAGAAGAAATAGATCAGGCATACAAACAAATATCATATGGATGGTCTAAAAAAGTGATACAAATATTCAGAGAAATTCCCCAGTGGAATTTTTGGTGAAGCCTTCCCAAAGGATCTCTTACTGAGCTTCTTAAAGGGTATGTTTCATGAGCACAGATGAGCAAGGGAGGGAATTTCTCCCCCTTGACATGACAACATTGTTCAACTAAGCTGGATGAAAACACTATTTCCAGGAGGTGTTAATAGGTATTCTGAGGTAAAGGTGGCTGTCATCAAATGAGTCTGAGAAAGCTATATGAAAATGAGGCAGACAAGTTTCTTCAATGTAAAAACATCTTAGACCCTTTAATATGCTAATGAGTATTAAGAATCTCCAAGAGAAGAGTTTCATGTGTACCCAATTTATTGGACTATAGCATGCTTTCCTTATGAAAAACCTATTAGCATCTCTGTAACTAATATCTGGCAAACGCTGGCGAAGGAAATTGTGGAGACAGTAAGTTCCGAATGCGAAGGGAGGAAAGGTGACTTAGGTGCAACAGAGGCTCTAGTTAGGGGAGTAATCATAGCCTAGGCTGCAAAGGGGAGATAAGGAAGCCCAAGCCAGACGGCCTTAAAATTCCTGGTAAGGAGATTTTATTTAATCCTGACTGCAACAGGCAACCATTGAACATATTAAAGCCTGGAGTGACAATAATCAGGGCAGTGTTTTAGGAAGATTAATTTGTCACTGACATAAAGGATGAATCTGAAGAGGAAGAGACGATAGGCAAGAGAAAAGTTTGAAAACAATTGTAATAGTCCAGGGAAGATGTAATGAGAGAGTGAAACTGAGGGGTTCAAGATTTTGATGCAAGGGGTGGGCCGGGAGTGGGAGTCAAGTCACAGAAAGAACAGACATAAAACAGTGACTAGTTTAATTTGTCAGGAGGTGAGGCAGGGAAAAAGGAAAGAAAACTCTAGCTTCATCATGTTAAAAAATGGTAGTAAAACTTAAGAATGGACACCAAGCTTGTTTGAAGAAAGAGAGAACACAAACTCTGGATTTGATTTCAATATTCAGTAGGAACTTCCTATGGGGCTAGCTGGACATAGAAGGTAAACCAAAGAGAACTGACACCTATTAAAAGGTGGTATTTGAATGTATGATACTGAACAGGATATAAGAGCAAGGATATATAGTGAGAAGAAGAGCAGAGGACAAGCATTGCAGAATGTTACCATCTGGGGAAGAAACAATAAAGAATTCTCAATCAAACAAAACTGAATTCTCAATCATGTAGAAAAGAAATGAGACGAGAGAGAAAGAGATATTCAGTGAAAAAAAAAAAAAGTATCAACTAAGGCAAGCTAAGGGTAGGGAAAAGCCACCACATTCGGTACTTTGGAGTTGACTAGTAACTTCTGAGGTAGATTTTCAATAGACTGATAGAAACAGATCCAGTCAATCAACAAACACCTACTGAGCACCTACTATGTTAAGACGTCAATTGCAATTGCTTAATATTCATTTAAGACTCTTCATTTGGCCGAGTGTGGTGGCTCATACATGCAATCATAGCACTCTGGGAAGCCAAGGTGGGTAGATTCCTTGAGCTCAGAAGTTTGAGACCAGCCTGAGCAAGAGTGAGACTCCATCTCTACTAAAATAGAAAAATTAGCCAGGTATTGGGGGGGGGGGCGCCTGTAGTCCTAGCTACTTGGGAAACTGAGGCAAGAGGATTGAACGCCTGAGCCTAAGAGTTTGAGGTTACTATGAGCTATGATGATGTCAGGACCCTCAACCCCAGGGTGGCAGAGTGAGACTCTAGCTTAAAAAAAAAGACTCTTCATTCTAGAAGAGTACTTATTTAATCAGTTCTAAAGTCTAGATACCCTAATTAAGAATTTAAATGTATATGGGAGGATGTCATTATAGGGAACATAGGCAGAAATGTAAAGTTTATAGATTTTAAAATGGATTTTATTTTTGATTTAAAGAGATACCAAGAAGCTATTGGGATAATTACAACTAATGAGCATTTCTATACTCTTTTTAAAAGAAAATACCGTGCACCCAATTTTTCAAGTTATCATAAAAATTTCATCTCAAAAACAGTCTTGCCTGTGTAATATATTCTGTTAAAAAATACTCAGGGCCAGACCAGTTTGAACAACTAATGCCTTATTTTTTTTCCAAACATTAAAATGATTTATTGTCCTGAAAAATCAAATCGGTACGGTTATTTCAACTAAAATGTGAAAGTGCCAAAAAGTCTCCTTCTGGTGACATTTTTCCTTCTATCTAACAAGGTAATTGTCTACCATTGAACTCACTGACATGACACAAAGTCTATATCTTCTTTCATTACCTGGGTTCGAAGTTGCTGGATTTCTGTTTCAAGTTCTTTGATTTTTTCTTCTTTCTTTTGAAGCTCAGCTTGGGCTTCCTGTCGAGCTGTGAATTCTTCATCGAACTGCAATGATCACCACCATAAATGTACAGTTAATACTATAGTTTTGAGAAAGCTTTAAGTAATATTATGTATTAAGTGGAATGATTGTTGCTTAGCTGAATTCCCAGAGCATTCAGAAAATCAGAACTCTTGATTATTTTCATGCCAATTAAGTACCCATGTGGGGATAGGAAATTGCTGGTGGTAATGGTAGGAATAAAGAGGAAATATGCTCCCTACCCAAGGTAAACAAACCCATTTTCACTTCTGAAAAAAATACAACCCTACGTTCAGGCTAGGTACAGTGGCTCACCCCTGTAATCTTAGCACTCTGGGAGGCTGAGGCAGGTGGATTGCCTGAGCTCATGGGTTCAAGACCAGCCTGAGCAAGAGCAAGACCTTGTCTCTAAAAATAGCTGGGCTTTGTGGTGGGTGTCGGTAGTCCAAGCTACGCAGGAGGCTGAAGTAAGAGAATCGCTTGAGCCCAAAAGTCTGAGGTTGCTATGAGCTAGATGCTACAGCACTCTACCAAGGGCCACCAAGTCAGACTCTGTGTCAAAAAAAAAAATACAAAAAGTTGACTGAGAAGTCTGCCTTTACATAATGCATATTTGTATTATTTTTTATTGAAAACTCAATTTTAGAATAATTTTTTAAATATTTCACCTCATTTAGTTTAATGATTAAGAGGAGGAAATCCAAAAATATGCCATCAAGCAATTTCCATTCTTTAAGTATATTTAATCTTGAAACGAGATTACACTTTGAGAATGTTTAAATGATTGTACATTAATACCAACTGGAATATTTCTATTGCAGCCTTAGTTGCCTAGCATCCAAAAAGTGGTACTCCAAAAACTCTGATGGTAGAATGATAAATGCTGTGACAGCTTTCTCCTTCAAACAGTTAAACAAAACTCTTGTACAACATGTTAGAAGAAGGAAAATGGAAAGTTAATATATGGTGTGCTAAGCCAAAGAGCATGCCTGAATGGTGAATCTTCATTTGCCGCATCCTGCCCCAGCCTTTTCCTTGGACAGGGCTTAAAGCAGGCACAAATCAGCCTGCCTATTTACAGTGAACACTGCCAAAGTCCAGCTACAGAACATTTTATTTGCCTTTTATTGTCAATGTCACCTCAAGTCATTTTAGAAGTCTATACATTATTCCCACAATATTAGTTCTGTTTCTAAAAGTGATATATCTTACTGCCCAGAGTTGTCTTTAGCGTTTGTGGAACAATACTAATGTATGTTCACGGTTAATAAATATTCATCCTTATAGTAGATTTGACCTTTGAAAATGATAAAACGCCATTCTGATCTATGTCTAAAGAAAGAGCACGTAAGCACACTAGGTAATAATAGTGTTTGGGTCAAACCTGAAATACCACTTAGTAATGTATCTCTACTGGAGTTGCTGGAAAATGTTCCACAGAAGCTGGTCCAAATTTTTTCTAATCTCTTTAAATTTCAAACTCATCCCACATCCTAAGAGTGAAGGATCCATAGATTCTTCAGTCAATGACCTTGTTATCCTAGTTGACTAAGATGGATTTCCTCCAATGTGACCTTGCCCGCCTTCACTACCATACGTGTTACGATTTCTCTAAATCTATACTCCCATTCCCACTCCCAAAGTCAGCATCTTCTGTGTGCTTCTCAAACCTGGTGTCTACATAAGCACACTGTATGTAATATCTTCCCTTTATAAATGGATTGTTGGTACATTTGAAGAGAGGCACATGATGTTTCTGATTTGAATTTAAAATTATGTTTATCTGTAAATACACAGAATAGGAATCACAGAAGCCTGAAATATCTGAGCTGGAAGAGGTTGTCTTCCAAGTCCGTTAATCGTATCCTCTCTTTTTAATGATGAAGAAACTAGGATCCAAGCAAGTGGCTTACTTAAAGGCAGAGCTAATTAGTGGAAAACTGAGATGCCTCACAATCTAACACATTCTTAAAAGTGACTTTATACTGCCTCTTAAAATGACTCAGAACAAGAGAATGCATGTAGCTAACTACTGGAACACTATATATATTTTTTCATTCTAAATGCTGGTGATGAGACTAGCATCAAAAGCTGAATTTCTCATCTGTTATTTCAAGACTCCTTTTCCCATAATATACACTTACATAAAACTTTCCCAGACAGATAATCACAATTTGCTCTAGTCTTGTGGTATCTAATCACGGTCTCAGCCCAAAATTAAGGAGAGTCTGAGATTTTCAAAGGGAATTTTAAATATGCTACTTAAAACAATAAAATTAGAAATATAAAAGTCTATTAATCAGAAAGCATGCATTTTCTTTCTCCAATAAAAATGACAGCTTCACACAAACATTTTATGCTCAAGCTCTTAAAATCTATTCTAGTAACTGAAAGAGCAAAGATATTTCTTTAGATGCCCTGAAGTAACTTCAGTAATACTCGATAATTTCTAGAGTGATAGCAAAAGTGATTATCTAATCTCCAAGGTAAGTCATAACTTTGAAGAGACAGCAATATGTAACCACTTTATCTTGCTGTCAGAAGGCTGAAAACTAGCGAGTTTTTAGATGTGTGCTTCTATCTTTCTCCCTTTACCCAATAGGAGAGAAATATTATACTAATGCTTAACAGGATCTAGAATGAAAGAACGAAACTTTTGGTAGAAGCTAATAAAACTGTAGATATACTTTCATGAAAAAAGGTAAAGGACAATCTTAGATATAAATCAAATTAAGATAGTCAAAAAGCTGTCATTTACTTGAAGGTATTTATATAAGATATTAACACTGAGAGAAAGGGGTACCTCAGATTCCACCAAGCCTTTATCAAGTAGCAACATCATCTTAAAAGTAGTAATTACAAAATTCAAAGAAGCTAAGTCTAAGCAGAAAGGCAGAGAGGGAGAGGAAGGGGAGAGAAGTGGAGGAGGAGAAGTGGAAGGGGGAGAAGGAGGAGGGGAAGAAGGACGAGGGGGAGAAGAAGGGGAAGGGGAAGAACATTGCAACATTCCCTTGCTATCAACAGCACTGACTTTAAAGGTCATAACAGATAAGACCCCCTAAATATGTCAATTCTCCAAAGAGCTACCTACTGCAAGTAAGAACTATGGGGAAGCAATGGGGGGATTTATTTTGGTTGATTGCTTCTAACTATACTCCTTCAGTAACCTAATTTTATTTCATGTATCATTTAGTATAATATAGCTAGTGTTTTTCTTCCATAATGGATTAAAGGTGATGAGGAGGAAATAGTAGCAATCTTATTAGAAAATAAATCAATATTCTGTGGTTATATCTGTATCCAGAAATATAAAATACTCAATAAATAAAACAACATCTATAAATACTGACATAAAGAAACAAGGTAGAATATGTTCTATGATTAAATTATTAATTTAATAATTATGGCTACTATTTTATAAGCCTTACCTTCTTTGAAAACTCCACTGCTTTTTGTTCACTTTCTTCAACTTTTGCCTTGTTCACACAAGAATCTATTAAGATTGACCAAAAGTGATTAGATGGTTACCAGCCTATAATTCTACTATGCAGACTATCATTTTTATGCCAATTGCTATTAAAGGGAAATTAACCTATACTACAAGTAAAATATAAGTTACCACATTTTGTTTCTTTAGCATAAAAACTGAATTCAGTGATAGTATTATTGAGGTACAAAACCAAGCATCCATAAAAATAGGGTGGACATCAAGTTCATGTACAATTTATAATAGTTGTAACTTTAAATTGTGCACAAACTTTATGTCCACTCTGTATTTTTGATTACATTATTACTTAAGGATATTCAATTATTTTCCAACTTTTACAATGATATACCCTTCAAAAATATTTTTACAGTTTATTATTGATGTAGATGTGGCAAAGACTTAATGTTTAAGATTATTAAGATTCAAAATGGCATTTTTTAAGAAGCTGGAGGGATAGATTGGCATTCATTAATTCAGAATTTCTAGTGAAAGATTTTACTTCTGATCTGCGGCAAAATGTATCATATACATAAGGAAATAAACTTGAAACTTTTCAAGTCCAATCAAACATTTCAGAATACAAATGTGTGAAAAGGCTCTTTTGGTAACACTATATCTCTCATTATTACATACAACTCTATTCTGTATCTAGCGGTTCCACACCTACTTACCCAAAAGAAATAAAAACATATATCTGTACCCAGACTTAAGGGAGAATGTTCACAGAACATTTATAATAGCCAAAAAGTGGAAAGAACTCAAATAATGGTCAACAAGAGAAGGTATAAACAAATAGTGCTATATCAATATACTGGAATACTGCTCAGCAGTAAAAAGGAATGAATACATGTGTATTACAACATGAATGCATCTCAAAATAACTATGTTGAATGAAAGAAGACAAAAAGAGAATACATGCTATATGTGTCTGTTTATATAAAATTTTATGTAGGGAAACTAATAAGAGAAACTATAAATAAAATGGACATAGTAAGAGAGAGATCAGTAGCTGTCTCAGGATGGGAGTCATGGGAAGAAGGGATGGAAAAGAGAATGCAGATACATTCAGGGGTGATATAGATGTTTAGTATCTTGACTTTGACGATGGTCTTAAGTGTACATAGAAATACCAAAATTACCAAGTTGTATACTTTACATATAGGCAGTTTTTCTTATGTCAAATTTATTACAAACTGCCTTTTTATTAAAATAATGAGAGGCTGGAGCAAAGCAACCAAGGAGGAAAGTGGTAAATGATGGGGTCAAAGATGGGAAATACCTGTGCTGTCCTAGCCATGGTTGGTAATGATTCTGATTAAAATTTCAATGAGAAAGCATTGGAGAGTTTTAGGCAGAGATCTGATATGATCTGATTTATGAAAGATACTTATAGAACTGTGAAATCAGAAGAGCCTCTAATCTCTTTAGGTCTAAGGAATCTCAAAATAGAGATCCACCGATTTCCTAGAAGTTCTTGAAGCCCTGATAATTTTAGTGTGTATGAATCTGTGTGTGATATAATGAAAGTTTGATAGCATTCATCAGGTTCTCAAAAAGCATTTTGAACTTAAAATAGTAGGAACTACTCATACATTGGACTTATTTGCTTTTAGAATTCAAACTGAAACCTAGAAAATTCAATGATTTGTTCACAATCACGTAGATGACATATGGATGAGATCATAATGGGTTTACAATACTGACTATTCTGTCTCAACTGATGACTTCGTCTCTCCTCAACACCTATGCTTTTGATTAATAGTATACGATCATAAGTACCTGACACACAGTACACAAATATCTGTTGAACACTGAATAAGGTAGCCAAAATCAACAACAGAATGAACATGTGTGCCAACTACAGTCTATAATGGACTATAAGTCAATACATATATTTGGACACAGTCTCTTATGACTGTGACTCCCTCAACAAAATATAAACTAGTAAGTTTAGCAAGCTCAGTGAAAAATATGCAGTGAGGCTGGCATTTACATTCACTGCCAGGTAACATAAATTGGCACAAGCTTTCTGAAAAGCATTTGGCCTATGAAAGTTCATACCCTCACTTATAGAAAGAAATCAATCCCAAGGAAATAAGAAAAAAGCCAAACATTTATATACAAGAATGTTCAAAGCAGATTCATTTATATTGTGAAAACCCAAAATTAATCTAGATGTACAATAACAGAGGACTGATTATGGTGATTATGATATTACAGAAAATGGAATATTATACAGACATTAAAAGTCACATTTTGAAGGTTAACTGAAAAAAATTATCATAATGTTCCATGAAAAATTAGCACATACACAAGTGGATGGATAATAAAGAGCTATAAGGAAAGGTACTGAGCTGAAAAGAGAGCAATAATGGTAGTTTATCACTGTATAAATCTGTAGAATACCTATATGTAGGTCACTACAAAAGTTTTGAGACAGACTGTATTATGGTCCATTATTTCACTTCCAAGAAACACAACCAACAATGTCCTTTACTTTTTTTTTTCCTTTTTTTTCTTTTGACAATGACCTTTCTAATTCACCTGTGCAAGTTTCAACTTGCTCAGCTTACGGGTGTTGCTGGGAGAGTTTCATGTGTTTCTGTCTGTGCAGATTTTACATTTTTTTGATTTTCTGTATCTCGATACTTTCATAAAGTGTCACGTCATAAGTGCATATTATGTTTCAAAACAGAAAAGAATGATACATAAATAATAATAAGGTATCCATCTTTGCATATTACTGTGAGTTTGCCCTGTGCTTAAGGAGTGAAAAATAATATACAATTGGCATTCATAGCTATTGTTTTCTTTCTTTAAAGACAAGACAAATGAGTTCATGGCTGAACCTTAGCAATAGTGATTTCGATTAGGTATAAATAAAACTGCTTAACTGTAAGGACAGATAGCCTAGCACATTTCACAAGGGAAGCTTCACATCATCCTTCAGAGATTGTCCAGAAAGTATTGCTAACTACCAGTCTAGGATGATATAAGGTCATTTCCTCAGCAATCCAAGGAGATGAATATGATCACCTCAAATTCTTTCCTCAGCCAGAGGTCCATGAAAATATAAATTGATCTATTTGATTGGCTTAAAAGGTCCCAAGTTACTGAAATAAACCTATTTCTTTTCTCAAATGTGAACACTAATAACATAATACTAATGAGACCCTATTGTACATATGATTTCTACAAAACCACTAAGGTGCCAGTATAAAATGAGTTAAAAGATTTCATAGTCATGCTTCTAAATAGTAAGGCATTCATCTATAATCATACAATGGCTTTTTGTGGGACACTGAGTTTAACCTGAATTCAGCAGTGTTAAAACTTGTTAAACTGGTTAATATATCCAGTCACAGAGGCAGAACTTTTATGATTATCATAATTAACAATTGCAGTATTTGAGTACCCAGGGACACACTGATTTACCAGATATGTATGAATAGCAGTAATAATAGTGCCTGTTATAAAGAAAATATAAAATACAATCAAAGGATAGTAAGGAATATATTACATACCTATTAGATGAGTTAAATCAATGTCTAATCTTTGCCTGTACTTGAAATCTGGATCCATGCCACTGCAGTGCAGCACTATCTGTGAAACACACTCCTCAATTATTTTATAATACTGTGGCCTGAAAATGAGAGGAAAATATTCATGAATCCCTTTTCTATGTATGCAAATCAATTTTTCTTAGAAGGTATTCAACAACTAAGTCTTTTCTAGTGCCTTCTAGCCATTACACTCCCTTAAGAGAAATATGCCTAAGCTTAAAGATTGTCTGGATATTACAGTGTTGAAGCCATTATGATATAATCAACTCCAAACATTCAGTAACTTAACACTTTAGTTTGCAGGGATTTATGCTTGTGTTCAAAGATATTTATCAACCTTATCTATTTACTTAAGCTCTTGCTTCTAAAGTTAATGAAAATAAATGAGCTGTTAGTCCTATGTCCACGGATATAGAAATGGTTTTAGGTATCTACAAGTTCTCAATTTCAATAAGGGCTGAGCTTCTTGGCATTAGGTTGGCAAGGAACGTCTTGAATTTACTAAAGTACTTTTACCCAAGATAACTATAACAGCTTACAAAACTAGACTCAGCCACTTATGTTACAGACTATTCCAAAGATCTATTCATGCACTGTATTTTAAAAGATCCATTTGAAAAAGCATACACACTTAATATGCATGGCGATAGCCTCAATTTGTCTAAAGTGTCAAAGGTTTTAAAACATATCCTAATTCTGTAATCAATCAAGGTAATTCTGGCCTTAAAAAATGACCACTTGCATACCAGAAAAAATTTTTAAAAGAACTTTTGCATTAAAATTTGGGATAGATTTAGTTTTTGTCAGGGTGCAATAAATTCAACAGAGAAAAATCAGTAAGAAGTACTACTGTAGGCAAATCATGACATAAACATGCCCAAATACAGTGTGCTGGAAACTAGCCAATCAACTAAAGTTTGAAAATGAAGGCAAATAGATTCCAATTGCTTTTCATGGGGCTGGTCCCAAGAATAAGAATAAATAATAAAATATGTTATACATATGGGGCTTTTTCAAGTCATCCTCAGGTCTAGGGTAAATAACGATGGGTTATAATTTCAGTCTACTCAATCACTATTTGGGCAAATGAGGAAAACACACTGTTCTCTTTGAGGCCAATTTAATCATCCCTACACACTTCTGCCTCACATGGATGTTCTTAGGATGCAAAAGATGCCATATGAGAGGAACTTCTCACTTACTCATAGTTACCCAGAAATGGATACTTTCATACAAATAATGTCCCCAGGTAATTGAGTACTCATGGGCAAATTATCCCTTTAATTGTTAGAACTAAATTTAGAAAACAACAATCATTTTGAATGCATTACTGCTTTTCCTGCTCAAAAAATAACATGTAATTTTATATTTTTAACTATTTCCTATGTTTCTATAAAATCGCAATGCGCACCAAATTATTGTACTGTTCTGAACTTTAATAGTTCTCTGTATTGTTTTAGAGCTGTCATTTTTGCTGCAACTATACCTGACCTCATGGTAGCCTTCTTTTTCCCTTTAGTCAAGCAGGTTTTCACAAATCAAAGAACCTATGTTGTCAGAATTTCATGCAAATTAAAATATGAAGAAGAGCTAAGAGTTTCCTAAATAGTTAAATATAACATCATAGTCACCAGTCTGTGGATAATTTCAGTCACTCAGAAACCTTTGTATAACTTTCTGGTTTCCAGATAACTAAATTAGTCAAACTTTTAATTTTATGGGCTATTATCATAGTCATTTGTTTTGAGGAATTGAATTACTGGACATAAAACAGAAATATTAGCTTTATTTTCTTAGATGTTAAGATCACATTTATTACTAGATAAATGCTATAAAAGAAACACAGCAATAAAACTTTATTTAAAATGCACAAGATAAAAATCTAAAAATTCTTCCCTAGAATCTTCAGTGCTGTCCCTGTTACCATTATCTCAGAAAGAATATTCATCACAGAGTCAGTAAAATCTGTTGCATTCCTTGCTACTAAAAGTCCTATGGCTAGGGGATCCCATTTTAAAATAAATGAATATGTTTTTTAAAAATATTACCGAAAGTAGTCAAATCTTTATACTATAAGTATGAATATAGGCATGTATTACCTAGCCCCAACTACACTGTTAATCTTCCTTTAATACCCCATTCAAATTATAAACATTGCACTCTCACAACTATATCCTACCTGATATAATAATCATTTCTGATGAGCAAGAAATGTTGTAGAATGGATAATAAATAATTTTCTGCAGCAGTGTCCTTCAACATATTGTACAGAAGATGGTATATTTCATTCATATCAGTAAAAAGTAAGTAAAGGAAAAAAGCAACTAAATTTTTTAGAACACGGAATTATCATTTTGCTTTTATTGTTATTTCTAAACCTTCAACTCCATGATCCAGTACTTAAAAGATTTACACAAAGGAAATTATTCTATGGAATCATTCTAACCTTTTAATAGAGAAATAAACTTAAAGAGCATTTCCAAGACCATCTGGGTGTCAAAATCTTAAATGTCAGTTATTCACTATATTTTAAACCAGATTATAACTGGTACCATTGGAACAGGAACCCTACCAGTGAAAATGGTTTCCTCTTGATCTCCCTGTGACTGCGATAGAGAACCTATGTTATTCACGCAAGCCACTACTACAGTATTTATCACTGCTACATAATATAGAAGGCATATGAGCATGTTGTGAACTGCTAAAAGGTCACAAAACTCATTTTATTTTATCTAGATTAAATACTAACTAAATCTGAAATTATTGTTGTTTCCATTCATTTTGTATTTCATTATTTGAGAAAAGATGGAGAGTAGAGGCACTGAAACATTTTCTTACAATATAAAAAGAATGGTAGAAGTTCCGAAGTTTTCAGTAAACTAGAAATTAGATTTTAAAAATGAATTCATTTTTATTGCAAAAGTGAGGACCTGGAAAATCAATGTAAAATAAAGGTAAAAGACAAGATGCAATCCAACATCCTAAAAATAACCTGAAATGTCAACATTTTCTCTGAAGTAGAATTAAATATATGATGAATTACTTCTTAGATGCCACAGAAGAGTATTATAATTCTCACAAGGTCTTTCAAATAGCTACAGAATGAATCCAAAAATAGTGTTATGGGTGAAGCTCGATTATAAGAGAACTTTATATAAATTAAGATATTTATTAATTGATATAAATTTCTTTTAATATTAGAAAAGCCACTGAAGACTAGCATCATTAATGGTGAATAAAAAATTACTAGACATTATTCCTTATAATAATAACATTGTTATTTCCTGCGCACACATTTAACCAGTACTATGTGGAGACTTTCATAGGTGTATTGGAGTAAAAAGATGAAACATAACATTTTTGCCCTCAATCTCACAGGGGCAGAGAAGTGTACATAAATAAAATAGAAAAAACAAACTACTGTGGGAGTTTCAAGGAGGGGTATAGTACTTCTAGCTTTTGGTAGGGGGTGGAGAACACAATACTGAGAAAAAGTCCAGCTAAAAGGTCATTTTAGTTCTGAAGTGTTTCCCAACATTCCCAGAATCCATAAGTAAGAAATTTAATGGGTGTGAAACAAATGGCCAGCAAGGTTATGACAATCATCCCTTAGATGCAAAATCATTTCTTACAAAATCGTTGCCATGGGAAGGTTATATACTAGTCATATTTGACTCAAATGATTAGGCCACATAGCCTTATTATGGTCAGATACTATTGTATCAAATTATCTTTGTTATTGTTAAGAAACACAGATAGTTGTATAGGAAATAATACATTTATCTGAATTGGACTGTATCCCTAAGTCACTGGAGTACCACTGAAAAGGGATATTACCTATAGTCGCATATGAACTCAGTGAACTTTTTCCCCAAATCCTTACACGTTAGATATACTGCCTTAGGCTGTTCTCTATTCAAGACCACTGAGCAGAGTACACCTAAAATACAATGAGTCTTTGTGCGGCTTTCAATATATTCTGTGTAAATCATCAGGACAGTCTGACAGCTCCTCGGCATGAATCTCAAGGACAGGATCACAGCGAGGTTTAAATGTAAATAAATGGATATAAATTGGGCTGGCAGACAAGAACGCTAATAATGGTCTACAAATCTCTTTTTCACAATACATGCAAAATTATTTTTGTGGTTTGTCAAAGGATATTCCATTTCTGCACGGATGTCATTGAGACGGTGTGATAATTCAGTTAGGTCGTCTTCTTTGTTCTCATCAAATACTTTCAGCTGAATGTCAAGCTCATCATTCTCTTTTTCTTTTAGATCCTAATATATAAACATAAAACTTAACAAACGAACAACAGTTTGACAACAGCATAGTTTCATAATAAAGGGCAGAACACAATCATTCATTTATATACACAGAAGCAATTTCAAATATTGACCCAGGCACTTGGTTTCCTGAAAGAAAGTAAATGTAGCTAAATTTTTCTATTTCAAAATAAAAGGACCTCATTGCATTCCTTGCATTTTCTTTCCCATGCCCCAGATTTTAATTATTCACATAAAAAAATTAACGATCACTTCCACAACAGAAAAAAAGTAATTGCTAACAACCCAAATTAAATGCTGTCGTTTTGACTAAACACACTAATCAAAGATCGCAAAAGAACTCATGCAGTTAGAACATTCACATATGCCTCTGGCAAAAAATGCAAATACAGATCGATTGTATTAGTGAAGAACAAATGCAAGGATATATTCAAGCACAACAGTCCCAAGTATGGCGTTAAAAGTTGGATAAACAAATTAAAATGATATTTTGTGATTTTAAAGCAAAAAGGCATTAGGACTTTTTATTAAGCTACATATCTAGTCTCCTCCCCAACCTTTCATTTTTGCTTAGCCTAATCACAAGATACCAACTTGAGCATAAAAGATATGATTTTGTAATACATTATAAGCACATGCATTACAAACCTCTGATAATTTTCAAAATAATAGTATAAAAAAACTTTGGAAGCATGCCACACTAGAGATTGTTGAGCTTAATATATATCACCTGGAATATCTTTTAATATGTGTCCATTAAGTTGCAGGTTTCAAAACCCAAATCGATAATCACAACTGTGGATGTTCAAGGGTGATACCGAAAATGGGACTAGGATGTTCAGAGCTGAGCTTCAACTCTAAAAGGAAATGCAAGCACGGTGTACTTCAAATTAGGTAGATAAAACAAAATGGGATGCATTTCTTGTTTCTATAGAACAGTTATATTAATAAATGGAGGTGTAATGGCTATTACTGAAGCCAACTTAGGCAATTTCTAGATGCTGTTTTTCCAACATTGACATACATATTATTTTATTCAAAATTTACCTACAGAGCATATGAAAATAATACTAATGTTAAGTACATAATTTCATTAAAACATATAACAAATAAATGTATTTACACTCAGTTTCCTCTTTGAGAATGACTTTCAGGCTGGGTGTGGTGGCTCACGCCTGTAATCCTAGCACTCTGGGAGGCTGAAGCGGGTGGATTGTCTGAGCTCACAGCTTCCAGACCAGCCTGAGCCAGAGCAAGACCCCCTCACTTAAAACACCCGGGCGTTGGGGTGGCACCTATAGTCGCAGCTACTCAGGAGGCTGAGGCTGAGGCAAGAGAACCGCCTGAGCCCAGGAGTCTAAGGTTTCTGTGAGCTATAAGGCCATGGGGTACTCTATCCCAGGGCCACTGAGTGATACTCTGTCTCAAAAAAAAAAAAAAAAAAAAGAACGACTTGCTTTAAGTCTAGTTTTCCATTTCAGAGGGAAATGAAGAAATTTGTTGGAATGCAAAACCACCTACCACTGGTAGGTCATATTATCAGGTGATTTCTGAACTCTAATTAGAAAATCATAGAAGCTAGACATACTCAATATGCTGGTCATTGAAGAAACAACTTTTCACACATAAAGGTATGGATTTTTCCTCATTTTTATGTTATATTCTCTCTCAGACATTCATCATAAAACTTGAATATTTGCAAACATGTTTGAAAAACAGGAAATTTCCAGTTAAATGCTGTTATTTAATTAGCATGAGCACTGAACAAAACACAGAAATCTGCATGATTAAAATATTTTTAGTGAAAATAGCTGGTAAATGTGCAATTCAGTTCTTAATTAGATCTAGACATTATCTCTACTATATATATAGTATGTGAGCATATATAACACACAATATAAATACAGACAGGTATATGTGCAATATTTTGTAAATATTCTTTATTATTAATGCTTCAAACCTATTAAAATACAGTATGTACTCTTTTATCACCATCCATAGATTCTTAGAACCTGTCACTTGAAGCAAAACATATAACAAAACCAGTACTTTCTTTTCTTCAACATTATAACAAAGCAACATTATTTGAGGGTCAGCTATATGATTTCACTTCAAGCCCTACTTTCCAAAATTGACTAATGACATTAAGTCAATGGAGGATTTACAGTCAACATATTGACTTAGTCAATATAGTCAATTAAGGATTTACAGTCAATATATTTGTATACATATGTATACTTCCTAAAACTTCCTTTCAGCAAGATCTCAAACCTTGAAGATACATCCATAAACTTTTTTTTTAAATTTCAGATTAATATGAGGGTATAAACGTTTAGGTTACATTGTTTTCATTTCTTAGGTAAAGTTTAAGTTGTAGTTGAGGCCTTCACTGGGGGAGTGCTGGATACCCTTACATTGTGCCCATTAGGTGAAAACCGACCAATCATCATCCCTCTTTCGCTTTCTCTTTTCTCTCCCCCCTCCTCCCTGTCTCTAGAATGTATTTGCATTTTTCTTTCGTGTGGGCAGATAGTTGTTTATATATTGGTTTTATATTAGTATTGAGTACATTGGATACTTGTTTTTCCCTTCTTATGATATTTTATTAAGAAGAATGTGTTTCAACTCCATCCAGGTAAATACAAAAGATGATATATCTATAAAATCTTGATGAAACAATGAAGAATTTATAAAATGTATATAGCACAAATAATAAGATAGATAGCCTATAAAATAAAATGGAAATGTACTACTAAGGTATTATATTTTAAAATGTAGACTATCACAAAATTATTGAATTACACTGTTACTAATTATCTAAAATATTGTAAATACACTCCAGTTATTTATTAAACAGACCTGCTGCATACAAATGGAACTTCTTTTTGCAGAATCCCTGAAATATATAATTAACTTTCTATAACATAATTTTCATCAAAAGAAATCAAAGTCTATTACCAACGTGCTACTGATTAACAATCAAACAGGCAAAATTGAGTCTTCAAAAGAATAAGAGATTGTTGAGTCTTTTCAAAAGAGATAAAGTATGCCCACTGACTACAAACACAATTTCTTACTAAGTTGTTCCTTCACATATTTGATTTACCTAATATTTACATAATTTACTTAACTAAATAAAAGGCAGATAGAGAAAACTTCACAAGAAATCAATGTCAATTAAGTACACAGTAAATGCGATTTTAAAAATCGCTATAGAGTTTGTAACAACTCCTTTATTCCAAATCACTAAAGCAAACTTGTCAAAAATGAATTTTCTATATAAATAAAATACAAACTCACTTAAAACACCAAAATTTAACCATAGGGATGGGAAATTTTTTTAAATAAACTTTTACAGAATATAGTTTAAATAATTGCCTTATCTTGAGGATCTTGAAAATATTAGAAAAAAGGTTCAGTCTATAATATTATTGTGTTGGTCCCAAGTTTTACTGAAATACTAAGAACTGTTTTTCTCTAACATTAAATGGTTTTAGATTGGTATAATTTTTTAGCCATATGTCAACAATTAACATTAGCCCTAGCCATGTCTATGTTGCTTCTTTGAATATGTTATATTCTAGAAAATTAGGGAGCTCTTCTCATTAGAACTATGTATAAGGTCAGAATAAACTGGGTACAAGGGAGCAAGCCTATAATTCCAGCAATTTGGGAAACTAAGGGGAGAGGATCACTTGAGCCCAGGAATTAGACACCAGCCTGGAAAACATAGTGAGATCCCTTCCCCACTTAAAAAAAAAAAAGAAGAAGAAATATGGAAAAAAGTAAGGATTTTAAAGACTCACATGTGAATATATTATTAAGTTTTACTGCATATATAAAGGATATTTAATGTTACCATAAATTCATAAATTCTAATGATTTAAATTTAAATATTTAATTACTGAATAGTAGTTGACATGTGAGGTTTCTAGTATACATTAGCAGATAACCATTCTTTCCTGCTCCAAATTGTGATAAACTACAACAACAGAAGTGAAATCTATCTACCTGGAGAGGAGATTTTTTTTTTTTTTTTTTCAAATCAAACATCTCTGCTCTATACCCCATACAATTTTGATAATCTCACTTCAGGGAGATATGCCCTACCTCTTACTTGAGAATCAGAGCCATATTTAGTCATATTTAGCTGCACTGTTTTAGGGAAAGAAAAAAAAACTGAGAGTCCCTATAGGTTCTACTCCAAAATTTAAAGAGCAGAAACATAATTTCCCACTTTTTATCTGATGTGGAATAACTGAGATCTGAGAAGCAAAGCATACTGAAAAGATGTGATAAAGTCTAATTGGAAGTATATATTAAGAATACACGTATTAAGAAGTACATGTGGCACCATGAGAGGCTTTATATAGAAATACATGGGCAATGGAAAAGTATAGGTTAGAAACACTGAAGCCCCTCTCTATCTCAGCTGTCAGTGTAACCAAATGAACAACATAACATGAGACTCACTAAGCCCAGCAGAGGTTACTCAAAAAAATGTGTAAAAAGTAAGGACAAGAACTATCATATCATATCTTTTGTAATAAGATAAAGACTAACATGAATTAAAATGAGACTCAGTTTTCTTTTGTTTTTTTAGAGACAGAGTCTCACTTTATTGCCTTTAGTAGAGTGCCGCACTATCACAGCTCATAGCAACCTCCAACTCCTGGGCTTAGGAGATTCTCTTGCCTCAGGCTCCTGAGTAGCTAGGACTACAGGCGTCCACCACAACGCCCAGCTATTTTTTTTTAAATTGTTGTAGTTTGGCCGGGGCTGGGTTTGAACCCGCCACCCTCAGTATATGGGGCTGGGGCCCTACCCACTGAGCCAAAGGCGCTGCCCGAGACTCAGTTTTTTTGACTAGCAATTCACTAGTATAGCGCAGAAAATAAATGTTAAATCATAGAGGGAAATGAAAGATAGACGAATAATAGCAACAACTAAGGCAGAAAACAGGGCATGTTAGTGAGGAGAGGATGGTATAGAGCTGTTACAGCCAGCAAATGTCCAAAGACATTACTTTGCCAGAAACAAGGAACTAGTCCAGCAAGAACAAGCATGGAAACCAACAAGAAGGCAACTTAAAAGCAAACTAGAATCAAGATTATAAAATTATCTCTAGCTATTTAAGGCCACAGACTTTGCATGAGAAGAAATTAGTGATAAAATGAGAATAAATATATGCTGCACACAATACAACCTGCACACTGAACTTCTACACAGGTCACTTAAAATGTTGTTTCTGTTTACTGCATCCAATTCCTTCATGTGTTAAATTTAAGAATTTAAAAACCACTCAAAGTGGGATTGGCATAGAAATTTCCAAAACCAAGAAAATCTGATTACATATCTTATTACAATGAATTTAAACAGCCCCAATCATATAACTTATTATGACAGGTTTGAACCATTTTAAGTTAAGAATGCTCGATTATAGATGTGGTCTACACAATGGTTCCTCACCAGGAAACTTCCCTAATTTTGGACTTTATAGTAAACTAAGTCTTACATACATGATCTTTGACATTTATTGTTGTTTTTCCTTTTCTCCGTACCTTTTTTTCCCCTCCTTTACTATTACTTCTTATCTTTCAGGTGTGTTCTGAGTAGCTTAAATGAAGGTAGTTGTGAGATATTACTTGTCTCCATTAACAGCACCATGGTCATAAAGTAAGTCACTTTTCAGTTAACTTACTAATAAAATATAAAGCCACTGTAGTTGTACTTATATTTACATAATAACTTCATTCATTTATCTCAGATCGAGGCTATAAACCCATTCCAAAAATTTTTAACATTACCATAATGAAAGCAATTATCACATTCAATTTAAGAAATAAAATTATTTGTGTTTAGAACAGTTTCTAAAGAAATCAAGAATATCATTCTTACCTGCCATTTGACCCTGCAATCCCAGATGACCAAAAATTGCATTACAACAAAGATATTGGTATCAGAATGTTTATTGCAGCCCAATTCATAATTGCCAGGTCATGGAAGAAGCCCAAGTGCCCATCGATCCATGAATGGATCAACAAACTGTGGTATATGTACACCATGGAATACTATGCAGCCATTAAGAAGGATGGAGACTTTACGTCCTTCATGTTCACATGGATGGAGCTGGAGAATGTTCTTCTGAGCAAAGTATCACAAGAATAGAGGAAAATGTATCCAATGTACACACCCCTATTATGAAACTAATTTATACCTTTTATATGAAAGCTATAACCAAATACCCTAAGAATATGGGGAGGGAGAGGGGAGGGGGGACTGGGTGGAGGGAGGGGGATTGGAGGGATCACTTCTGAGGTTTATCTTACAGGGGTACAAGTGAATCTTTCTAAGAGTAGAATGTGAACGTTTTAAAACAATAACTGAGAAAATGACATGAAGGCTCTGTTGACCAGTTTGATGGAAGTATTTGGGATTGCATGTGAAAACCCCACACTGTACCCCAGAAGTGCATTAATGTACATAGTTACCATTCAATAAAAAAAAGAATATCATTCTTAAGCAATGTGTCTAAAATATACTAATCAAAACTCTGCATAGCATCATAAGAATGGAGAAGCAAGAATCCAATGTACTCAATTCTAATATGAAGGCAGTAGATGAGCTAATACAAGAGGTGGGTAGAGAAGTGAGCAAATGCGGAAAGGAGAGGCAGAAAGGGCATGGAGGGTCATGGTGTATGGCGCACTTCTTGGGGGTAGGACACAATTATAAGTGGGGCTTTATCTAACAAATGCAACTTTAAGTTAACTTTATCTAACCTAATTCTTTGTAACATCAATAAATCCCAAACAATAAAAATAAATAAATAAATTCATTGAAATTAAGCAAAAAACCCCACAACTCTATGCAGACTTATAATACAATAAATACAAATGCAATAAATCTAAGTTTATCAAAGAGGAATGCAGAAAATTTTAAATAAAAATTAAAACTGCAAAGCCCCCAACTTTTATGTTCTCAGTATTCAAAATTTAACAAAAAAAGTTCCCTTTTGACTTGAAGAAGATCAAAAGCAAAAGAGAGAAACATATCACTTAGGAGCACATCATTAGCTGAATTCTGAAACATAACTTGTACATAGAGACTAATATTACTGTAATCATAAAATGCTTAAGTTTCTAAACTTAAAAAGCTTTAAAAAGCTTAAAAAGCTTAAAGAACAAATACCTAATAGTTTACAAAAGAAAATTGCAAGGCACATTCATTTAGTCTGCTTCAAGAAGTATTTTTGTGCAAAGAGAGAAAAATACTAACGTTCATCAGCATAATAAATGTATATACTCAACTTACTGGTAACATTGATTTTAGTCCTGAACGGAGGAATTCATTCCTTAAATGGATTCGAAAATCAAGCTCGTAAGGAGAAGTGACAAGGGCATTTATAAACTGCATGCAGGCCACCTGCAGTAAGAAAGCAAATTTTGTTTTAAAACACATTTAAATAAATTAACAAAATATTTACTTAATGAATTCAGACAGTGCATTCAGTAAAGGTGTACATATATAATCAGAAACCAAATAAGAAATACAAATGCTTCTACAGTACAGTGGTGATTATGGCTTTAAGTTATAAATAAAATAAACAATAAAGTTTCTGATGTCCAAAAGGATTCTATTAAGAATGGGATGGATGGTCAAGTAGGTTATGCTTTGTTACACAATATAAAGGAATATTAAACTCCATCTGAGAAACTCAAAGTACCAAAAGTGTGCATATAGAGCCGTTTGAAAAGATCATGAAATTTATCTTTCATACCTACCTGTCTTCAGAGTACACTTGGCCTCAATTCTATATGGTTATAAACACTTTTCTAAAATAAATCAAATAAAGTCATAAAAATACCCTAATACTAAACAAGGAACAGTGATAACGTAGATAAATTATTACACTGATTTACACTCTCTCCATCCTTTTATTGGGGGGAGGTGCACAGACTACATATAGTATTAAAATATATAATTAAGATGGAATAACTTACTAGGTTTGTGAAAAATTAATGCAAGTAAATTAAGATAAACCAGAAGGCACTGTGACACTAACATTTATTGCATAATAAAGCATATACCTGTGTAGGGCTTGTTTGCAAATAAAGGATTTCATTAAATATACTGACACTGGAAAATGAGTTTTGCCTTTCCTACCTTCAAATCTTGAGGTTCCTATAATCGAAAAGGACATATTTTCTCATAATTTTAAGCTAGAAGGGAATCAACAAAATACTAATTGCCAGGTGTTCCATATATTATTCCTGAATAGCATTTTTGGTAAGTGCTGCGCAAACAGGGGGCAACTGACTCATATTTTAATTGAAAAGTTCCACATTTAGGTGGTGCCTGTGGCTCAGTGAGTAGGGCGCTGGTCCCATATACCGAGGGTGGCAGGTTCAAACCCGGCCCCCGCTGAACTCCAAGAAGAAAATAGCTGGGCGTTGTGGCAGGCGCCTGTGGTCCTAGCTGCTTGGGAGGCTGAGGCAAGAGAATCACCTAAGACCAGGACTTGGAGGTTGCTATGAGCTGTGACACCACAGCACTCTACCAAGGGCAATAAAGTGAGACTCTGTCTCTACAAAAGAAAAAAAAAAAAAAGAAAAAGAAAAGTTCCACATTTAAATTGACTATTTTTAAAAGCATGCAATGAGGAGAATGCAGTTCACAGAGCTAACTCTAAGGGGACTCCTGGAAAACACCAGGTATGGTAAAGACGTTAAGTATACATAGAAGGGGACACAAATAAACCAGTAGTTACTATGGAAAAATCATTTCACCAAAAGGAAAAATAGTTTAAATGTTATTTGATTTGCCTTCTCCAAACCTATTATGATAGGTTATTTTTTTTTTTTTGAGATGGGGATAAAAGATTAAAAGTTGTACTTTACTTTCGTATCTGTGTCTCATACATTTAAACTCTTTTGGGGGAGATTAGCCCGTCTACCTCACATCTAGATTCAAAAATCAAAAGTTGTGTGCTTTCAAAGGTTGAAACAACAAAAAGGTTGTTTCCAACATTACCAGATATCTAAATGATAACTGAACAATGTAATCCAGTATTTACAAATGTTCAAATAGCAAGACAGAACATTTAGACAGCTGACTAAATATTTGCCATAGACTTGCCTAAATAGATTACTTAACCTTCCTATTTACAATATAAAATTGTGTAAGTCTTTATATAGTTTCAATAGTCCGGGCTAAAAATCTGCATACCGTACATGTCCATAACTATATTATCATTGTATTTGCTTGAATGATTCTTGTTATGTTACAGCTATGACATGACCGAACAAGCCAAAGTACATGACCAATCCAAAATTAATAGAGAGAAAAGTTGCCATCTGCTAGGATTATTTTTGCCAAAAGAAATTCTAGTTTAACGGCTTGTATTAATACCCCACAAGTAAAGAGGATATTTCTGTAAGAAACAAGTCAGTGAGTCTTGCGATTGCACCTTTACACAAATAAAAATATTCAGATCAGGGTATAATAAAATCAATATAATTAATATATCAAAATCAAAATAACTTTACATTTCATAACATAAATGTTGCAAAGCTATAAAAATTGACATGGTATATATGAATACATAGTATAATATAGTACAATATGTAGTATAATATAGTATAATACTAAAACATAGAAGTTGACTATAAGATAAAATAATTAGATGACACTTTGAGGTCAGTAATTTGAATAGGTAAAGGCATTGGTTTAAAAACGCACCATTGCCTCGGCGCCTATAGCTCAAGAGGCTAGGGTGCCAGCCAAGTATACCAGAGCTGGTGGGTTTGAAGCCAGCCCGAACCTGCCAAACAACAATGACAATTAAAACCAAAAATTGGCTGGGCGTTGTGGCAGGCACCTGTAGTCCCAGCTACTTGGGAGGCTGAGGCAAGAGAATCACTTAAGCCCAAGAGTTTGAGGTTGCTATGAGCTGTGACACCACAGCACTCTACCCAGGGCGACAGCTTGAAACTCTGTCTCAAAAAATAGTAATAATAATAAAAACAAAAAATAAAATAAAAATAAGAATGCACTATTTATTATTTATCAAATTCCAATAGACAACTATTAGTAATTACAATTAAAATGAGATAGACATTTTCAATATAATCTACTACTAGAATATCCTTTTATAGGAATATTTATATTGTATGAATGTGGGAGACAAAAATGTCATCTTAATTATTTCTAGACCCTCATGCTACCACATAATTATTGTCCTTTTCAGAAAATAGGAACATTACCAACCTCAAACTGAAATAATTGTCACTATTTATGAATACAAAATTCAATTTTTAAAAGATAATAGCTTTATGGGAAGAATATATTTTTACTTAATTATAAACATGAAATACCCCTGTGTGGATTCCAAATTCAATGCAAAATATAAACCCCCAAACCATTACCATCATTATTATTTTTATTATTATTAATTAGTAGACAATGTATTAAGTGCTTTACATAATTCACCATCTAATCTCATCCTCATAAAAACCATATGAGGTGTTATTATTAACCTTATTTCACAGATGATGAAGATAAGACTTGAAGAAGGTAAATAATTTACACAAGTTCACATAACAAGGAGCAAATTCGTGATTCTTTACTACGCACTGAATAATTTCCAGCACATTTCAAATGTCTATTGATAAACTCCATTCATAGATTCATATAACCAAAAGTTATAAGGATGGGTAACATAATAAAATTTAACTGGTGAATCATACTTAACTTATGAGAATATCTAGTCTTAAAACTATAGGTTAATTAGAATAATATACAATTTTAACAATATGTGATTTGTATAGTATATGAAATGGTTATTACAATATATAATGGAATGCAAAAAAAAAGCAAAGTTAGATTGGGTTTCTTAGATTAGGTTAAATTCTACTTCCTATACATCCTGAGCAGTAAAGTGTTAGATAACATTCTATCATACAAAATAATGATCTCTCACTCCCTCTCCTTTAAGTCCTATTACCCTACTCCCTACTCAGCATTCAAACATCTGCACCCATACAAGTGTACGTGCACACACAGTAGAGCACTGTTCTGTCCAATACAGGAACCACTAATCACAGTTTTAATTTAACTGCAATTAAATAATATTAAAAATTCAATTGTTCAGTTTTACTAGCCATAGTTCAAGTACTCAATAGCCACATGTGGATAGTAGCTACCACGTTGGACAGCAGGGACACAGTATATGGGGAAAAGTTTGATTGAACAGCACTATACCAGAGATTATAAAGAAAAAAGCTTCTGGACTAATCTCAAAAACCTAAGCTCCAAAGAAAAACTCATTCTTAGAATAATGAAAGTTTCAAAATTGCTGTGCTCTATTCCAAGTACATAAATCTTTACGAGCATTAGCAAACTCTATTGGCCTTTTACAATGCAAAATCAATTTTATTTCCAAAAAAAAAAAAATCCAGCTCCAGAGATAGAAAATAAAGGATCATGAGACCTTTAAACTAGAGAAAACATAAAATATTCTGGTCCATTATGCTCATTTAAAAGTAAAAATAAAATTTCAAATTTAGATTAGATGATTTACCCAAAATTACCAACTAATAAGCCTCAGTGATGGGAGTAGAACGAAAGTCTCATGATCTTTAGCTTTGGGTTCTTTCTAACACACTATAATGCACAAATCTGGCCTTACTGAATATCATTTTTCCTTGTAATTGACTGAAAAAAAAAGGGTCTTTGAATTGAGTATCACAAAGTCTATTATCCAGAGTTCTTCTGTTATTTAGTTTCTTTATAATGGCCTTAAGTTCCAAAATGGCCTGCCATATCTATTTTAGTTTAAAATACAGCTTCCATGAGAATCAAAATGTAAAAAATCACCAAAAATAGTGAATTATCTCCATTATTAATAAATATGCCAGGCTAGGACCACAATTCTGATGTTTAATCAGTAAATATAATCAATTTCGATATTTGCACTGTTAATCAATACTTTGTGTCATATGATGGTGGTGAAAAAAATGTATACACATTTCAAGAAAAGAAAAACCATATTAAAATTGTAATACTCAATATATGCTGATGGCAAAGGATGAATACAAGTCACCTTGAGCACCTCTTGTAACTGCAGAAGTCAAATATGACTTAAGTATTACAAATTCAATAGTTTCTTCCTTTCTTGAAAAGTGTATACATTTTTAGGCATCCTCTGTATATGCTATTGAGTAAATGCATAAGCAATACAGATCAAAATTACCAGTTTTGTGCATGTGATAAAGCATTTAATAATTTGTGCTATGTATAGTAATACGCTAAACTGAATCACTATTGGTTTTTCTGCTACATTATGATTCTTTCTTTATTATCATAGTATATTTTATTTCCATAATACTCATCTGCATTCTTTTTTTTTTTTTTTTTTTTTGCAGTTTTTTGGTCGGGGCTGGGCTTGAACCTGCCACCTCCGGTATATGGGGCTGGTGCCCTACTCCTTTGAGCCACAGGCGCCGCCCAATCATCTGCATTCTTTAGTCACAGTATACTGTTGTAGTCATTCAAGGAAGAATGGTATACAGTATGACATACCACAAAATAGATTACAAACTTTCTAAAGCCAAGGCTCCTATGTACTTGTTCAGAGTTTTCCTTGTAATTCCTAACTGTCCCAAATAAAATGGTCAAAATGTGGTAAATGAATAACATTTAAGTAGGCCTGGCACGGTGGCTCATGCCTGTAATCCTAACAGTCTGGGAGGCCAAGGTGGGTGGATTCCTTGAATTCAGGAGTCAGAGACTAGCCTGAGCAAGAGCAAGACCCTGTCCCTACTAAAATTAGAAAAATTATGGGCATTGTGGCCAGCATCTGCAGTCCCAGCTACTCAGGAGGCTAAGGCAAGAAGATCTCTTGAGCACAAGAGTTTAATGTTACTGCGAGCAATGATGGCACCACAGCACTCTACCCAGGGAAACAGAATGGGAGATTCTGTTTCTAAAATAGCCAAGCACTGTGGTGAGTGCCTGTAGTTCCTGCTACTAGGAAGGGGTTAGGCAAGAAGATTGCCTGAGCCCAGCTATTTGAGGTTGTTGTGAGCTGTGATGCCACAGCACTCTTCCAAGGGCAACAGAGTGAAACTCATTCTGATAATAGTAATAACAATAATTAAATATTTGAAATTTTATTAGTATCAGATATATACTTACAAAAACAAATTGCTTTCAGTTTCTTCCATAAAAGATAAAGGAAAATATTTAAACATGAATACCTTCACACAATTACTAGAAAAATGCTAGAAACTTTTATTTAACTTACTAGCTTTGAAAACTATACAAACATCTATCTGTTGATCACAATTCATACAGCTATGGAGTACAATAACTGCCAACTCTAGGGCATTCTCAGACAGATTATCCATACTGCCATCAGTGGGGACAAATTGTACTTTTAAAATTTTATTGACACTGTCACACACTTGACCTTATTAAATACTGTGTTGACATTAACAAGGTCATTCTTTATCCTAGCCCAGCAAGAGTTAGGAAAAAAAGATAATTTAAGGCAAAATAAGTACCAACAAAGAAAGATACAAATGTAAAGTACAAGTTAATTAAGTCAAGAAACAGCAAAGTATTCCTGGCAAAAGGAAGTCATGCACAAAGGTAGAGAGATGAACAGCATAAAATGTTCAGAAAACAACATAAAATGTACACTATGATTGGACGAAAAGTATATGTTAAGTGGAATAAGAAGTTAGAGCGAAAGCAACAGACAAAAGATGAAGTATTTTTGTGTGGGCTAGGACTACACTTTAATCCTAGAGGCTATGGGATGCCACTGTTGGAATTTAAGCAGTGATCTGACAACAAGTACATTTCAGAAAGGCAGCTTTGTGGAAGATGATGGAAAGGTGGCCATAATGAAGGGTAGAACTTTTTTTTTTTCTGAGACAGGGTCTTCCTTTGTCACCCTTGGTAGAGTGCCATGGTGTCACAGCTCACAGCCACCTCAAACTCTTGGGCTCAAGTGATTCTCCTGCCTCAGCCTGTCAAGTAGCTGGGACTACAGGGGCACACCACAACACCCAGCTATTTTTAGAGACAAGGTCTCGCTCTGGCTCAGGCTAGTCTGGAACCTGTAAGCTCAGGCAATCCACCCACCTCGGCCTCCTAGAGTCCTAGGATTAAGGGTAGAACATATTAAAGAGCTCGGGGAAATGAGAAAAACCTGAGATGTTACAATGCCCTGAAATAAAGGACTGGCAATGGAGGTGAAGAGAGAGAGTACTTTCCTAAAGAAGGGAAGCAGAACATTAAGGACATAGAATTGATAGGATTTGGTAGCTGGTGGAACAGAAGATGGACGAAAGGTAGTTCTAAAGATGACTATTACATTACTGGTGTATGCTAATTGATGGATAAGGCTAAGGTTCACCAGGATTAGAAATACAAGAGAAAGGTAGGTCAAGGTTGGAGAAAGGATAGTAATAGGAAAGAGAAGGATGAAGAAAAGAAAGATAAGTATGTTTAAGAACAATATAGAAACTGAAATCCAGTCAGGTGGTAGCTGAACATACAGGGTCTGTGTATTGGAAGGAATTTGGAAGAGAAGGGCTCAGAGAA
The DNA here is from genome assembly GCF_000181295.1 of Otolemur garnettii. NCBI lineage: Eukaryota > Metazoa > Chordata > Mammalia > Primates > Galagidae > Otolemur > Otolemur garnettii. The sequence continues at coordinate 1,844,053 of NW_003852552.1, forward strand.
AAGGCAACACCGATGAGTGCTAGTTGAAGTCATGAGAATGGATGAGGATGGATGAGGATCATCAGGATGAGAAAAAGGACCAAAAGAGTAAATCAAGCTCTAGGAATCAGCAACTGTAATGGCCAACATAGAAATGAAAAATTTTAAATGAAACACAGAGGTAAAAGAAAAAGAAGGAGAGCTTAGAAACATGGAAGTCAAGGTAGGAGAGAGTTTTGATAAAGGAGTGATCAATAGTGCCAAATGGCGCTGAAGAAGCCAATATGATAACTTCAAAAGGTGGCTGTTGCTTTTCATATAACAGAGATCACTGCTGACCCTCTATTACTGAAAATGATAGATCTGAAAATTATTCAACTTTGAACCAGATTTAAAATAAAAGGCATCCTTCTTTACACCAGAAGTTATTTTTGGTTAACCCTGGAAAATGACCACATTGTATAGATATCTCTACACAATCCCCATTTTTAAAATGACAGCAATCTGAAACTGTCAATAAATAGAATAAGTTTCCTAAGTAGTATCAAGAATTCATTCAACATTTAATATTTAAAATGCTCATTTCCACAAATTTTCTCCTTAGTCATATGTTGAAATTCCTGGTGTTCTTATAAATGTACTCCTTCTGACAAGTGATAAATGCTTTGTCCAAAGCTACTCCTTCATATGCGATGATATGAGTACATTAATGGCTAATTTACAAAAATGCTTACAATAAAATCTCCACACTGGAGAACCACTATGGAAAGAATCAAGCTACATGAAATAAGTCTAGATATTTGAGAGTTTATCTATTTAAGCATCAATATCTGCTTTCACTGGGACACTTTCTGAAATGAATTACATAATTCCCACCTTCTCACACAAAATATACTAGGTATAATTTAATATTTTCTTGCTGACTTGGGAGCATCATTAGATACGTGAGTTAGTGAGCTATGCTGTAAGACAGAGATACCCTTGGGAGGTATTGAGATGTGCAGCGCTCCTTGCCCTGGCACTAAATAAAACCAAATGTTGTCATTGTTTACATTCCAGTTGCAGTTTTTTTTTTTTTATTATGCTTCTACCTACTCCTTCCTTCCTGTCAGTCTGTCAGTTGTTGCTTTTTGATGATCTCACTGCACCAGTCTGTAATAAACCTTCTCCCAGTCTTCCAATCTGCACTTCTACTCTGCTGTGGATGGAGAGCAGATAATCGAGTTCATTAAGATAACATAAGAAAAGAGAAGAAATAGGCTCTGATTAAAGGCCAAAAGGGCTTTCTCACCATGAGGCTTACTTGATAGACTGGATAACATTATTTTTAGGCTGTTTAAATTGTTTTTCTTTCTTTTCTTTTTTTTTGAGTCAGAGTCTCAAGCTGTTGCCCTGCATAGAGTGCTGTGGTGTCATAGCTCACAGCAATCTCCAACTCTTGGAGTCAAGTGATCCTCTTGCCTCAGTTTTTCTACTTGTAATAGAGACAAGGTCTTGTTTTGGCTCAGGGTGGTCTCAAACTCGGGCACTCAAGCAATCCACCAGCGTTGGCCTCCCAGAGTGCTAGGATTACAGGCCTGAGCCACCACGCCAAGCCTGTTTTATTTCATTTTTATTTCTTTTTATGTTCTCAGTTATATTCCAGAGGATAAAACTAATAAACAGGTAAGGTCTGAATAAGTGAAACTATTACATATCAGGAAAGGGTAAATTTACTCCTCTGTTTTTGTGTACCGTATCTAATTACAAAATGCCCAGATCTCTTTATTATTTCCAGCATGTTAGAAAACAGTTTTAAAATGTATTAAATTGTGCTAACATACTTTTCTATACAGCTCCTGAAATACTATAGGGTCATGGCACCTTTCAGACTAACAGCAGATGAGGACTATTTTGATAGTACAACATTGGATGCTAACTATACTACTTTCTCTCTCTATAAACAATTATTATTATTATTTAAAGACAGAGTCTCACCCTGTTGCACTCAGTAGAGTACTGTGGTGTCACAGCTCATAGCAACCTCCAGCTCCCGGGTTTAGGTGATTCTCTTGCCTCAGCCTCCCGAGTAGCTGAGACTACAGGTGCCCACCACAGTGCCCGGCTATTTTTTGTTGCAGTTTGGCCAGGGCTGGGTTCGAACCCGCCACCCTTGGTATATGGGGAGGGCGCCCTACTCACTGAGCCACAGGTGCTGCCCACTTTGGCTACACAGAAATCAGTTCAAGTAGATGTTGGTATTACCTCAATCTGTCTCCTTTTATGAAGTGATTGGCAGACTATTCTGGCCTCAATTTACCTCCTGGAAGCTCTTCTACCCTTCCATCTTATCGTAGTACAGGTTCTCTATCAGCGAAGATAATTTCTGAAAAGTTATTCCTTATCCTTCAAAGCACAATTGAATCACTACCTGACCACTGAAAGCTTATATAAGATATACCTAAATTTTCCTTCCTTTGTGCTCTCCTTAAACTTTACCAGGAGGAACCAAATACAGGTAGGCAGTTGTAGGTATTTCAAGCAAAGTAGTCTGCATGATAAAATGCTTGAGGGCATGTAAAAGTCTATACCATAGAAACATTTGGTTTAGTATGGCTAAAACATCAGATAAGTTTGGAAGCCTGATCGGCTTGATGACCAGAATGTTAAGTTAGGGCCACACTGAAGAAAAGGTTATAGATCATGATTAGGCTTTTCTTTCACCTTTATCACATTAGCAGTTAAGTTTCTAAGAATGAAAATATGTTAGAATTAGACTTTTTTCCTTAAGGATAACTGACAATGTGTAATTTGTCTGGAGAGGAGGAACATATCAGTGTGGGGTACTAACTAGGAAACTGTTGGAATAATATTGGTGGGAGACAATAAAGGCAGTGGAGGTAGAGAGAAGGGGTTAGATTCATAGTCAATACACTGTGATAAGACTGGATGATTGACTGAATGCAGTGGACAGAGAAGAATGAAGTCCTGAGAACAATTAAAGCTTCCATAAAAGATGATTATCTCTATAATCTAAAGGTGAAATATAGAAAGAAGAGTAAACTTCTTTGGGAGAAATCAGGTTGGAGGAAAAGATTATGAGCTCAGTTTTAATGTAAGAAGAGATAAAGTGCAATAGTGAAAGGATGTGTGCTAGAGCCAGACTTCCAGGTATCTAATCTGGGCTTTGCCTTCAATGCATGCTATGACCCTAGGAAAGTTATTTAACTGCCATAAGCCTTAGTTTACTCATATATAAAATGGTGATACTAATACCTCATAGAAGTGCTATGAGGGTTAAATGAGGTTAAACATGTAAAGTATTTAGAACAGTTCCTGGCACAAGGCTCATAAATGCTATTTCTAATTTCTTATTTTTATGCATATGATGCTTATAAGGTATCTAGTTAGGCAGACGTGTAGGGTTGAATAGAGAGAAGTATGGGCTATACATAAAAATCCAGAGAATCACTAGCATATAGTTGGATGTTAAAGCTAGAGAAGCAATTGAGAATATTCATGGAGTAAATTTATTTGTGTCTATAAGTATTCATGCATGTATGTGTCTATATGCATATCGCATATGGCTATATGTCTATAAAATCATAAGAGAAGAGAACCAAGGGTAGAATGTAAGAAAAAAAATTACCTTTAAAAGATAAAGAATAGTTAGAGAGCAAGGCGAGAATGGTGCCTAGAAAGCAAACGGAAGTAAAACTTTCAAGGAGGACGATGATCAATAGGGCTAAGTGATCAGGATTGGAAAGAGGCCATTGGATTTTGAAATTAGAGGATTATTGTAGGCCTTTTGGAGAACTATGAGAAAACTGAATTGTTAAAGGTAATTTAGAAAACAGAAAAACAAGTATGGATTATTCTTTTAGCGATGTGGACTATGAAATGAAAAAGGGAGATGAGAGGCAAGTTAGAAGGGTGAGTCAGATCAAAAGAAGGTGCTAGTGAAGGAGGCTGAAGAATGCTCCTATTGAAGGAAAGTCAGTAAAGAGAGAGCATGAGAGCATATAAAGATACGCAATTTATCTTCCAGCTATTTCTTGAACTACTGAAGATAATGAAAATCCTATCGTGAGTACAAAATTCCACTATAAAGGTGAGTCAGAAAAATAGGTGAGAAGTTAATAACCTGTTTTAAAATCCAAAAAAAGAAAAAAAAGGTATATAGCTGTTATTTAGAAATATAATTAGTCCTGTATTTTAACAAAATTACTTCCTGAGACTATAATAACATTTTGAGAAGTCTCAGGATACTACAGAAATAGAAAAGTAATTCTGTTAAAATACAGCACTAATTATATTTTTTAAACAACAGATTTAAACTATTGTTTTTCATTTCTGTATTCTGAATACCTTTTTGAACTTTGGAGGATATATTTTTCATCTACATTAGTCCAAATACACAAACCTACTTCATAATTCTCATAAGAGTGCTAACCTCTGTCTACAACAAATTACTAATTTTTGTAGCTCATTAAAATATGAAATTTCAAATTGTGGTTTGCATATGCTTGCATCTATGATCAGTATTCAACAATTCTTGAATACTCAGCAAGATGTCTATGATTCTTCAGTATGTGATGTATTAACAGCTTGCCACTTTATTGTTCCATTCTGTCCAGCTGACTGAAGGCTAGCAAATGTCAATTCCATTTCACTGCTTGTGGTGAACTACTCTTCCAGAGGTGTCACGTACAAGAACAGGCAATGCAGAACACAAATGATGACATCACAAAGCCCTGGGTTCAAATCACAGCTCTTCCCCTTTAACAGCTGTGTGATTTTGAGTGGGTTGCTTAGTCTTCAGGCAACTCAATTCCTGATCAGTAACTGGAAATTATAATACATAACTCACGGAGCTATGGCTAGAATTTCATTTAAAGAAGATTTTTAACATACATAAATATACTTGGCCCAATATGCAAGCTGAGTATAAAATTTAAAGAAAACTTTGAGGATAAATAAATAAATATTTAATTCCTTCTAAACAAACTTTGCAAGAGAAGTACAAACTTACACATATAGCTGAAAGCCAATGAAATTTAGTTAGGTAAGCCCAACCATAAGAACAAAAACAAAACTTTCAAGAAGTCATCTATAAAAGGCAGCTATCAATCTTTATTAACATTAAGTTTGATAATAATGACAAATGTACTATAAAAAAAAAAAAAAACATTGGGACTTGGCACCCCTAGCACAGTGGTTACAGAGCCAGCCACATGCACTGAGGGTGGAGGGTTAGAACCAGCCCAAGCCAGCTAAACAACAATGATAACCACAACAAAAAAGTAGCTGGGCATTGTGGTGGGCACCTGTAGTCCCAGCCACTTGGGAGGCAGAGGCAAGAGAATTGCTTAAGCCCAAGAGTTTGAGGTTGCTGTGAGCTGTGACACAACAGCACTCTACCCAGGGCGACATAGTGAGACTCTGTCTCAAAAAAATAACAAAACACTGGAAAGAAATATCCCAATTTTTAAAAAGTGTAACACATTTGACATAAAAGGCGTGATATAGGGTTCCCTATTCAGGGCTGGACAGGGACCTCCATTTTCTAGGCCTGGGCGAACAGGCTTTTTCCAGGCCACACTCTCTAGATGCAAGCAGGATCAGAGAAAAGCAGCCTGACCTGTGTCTCATCAGGGTGACCCTTCCTCAAGTGAAAACCATACTGGGTTCCTTGGCTCTCCCCATCCCCTACCCCCCACCGTGTACTAGCAGAGCTAAGAAAGGGACGAAGAGAGGAGGTGGGGGGGTTACAGGATGTGGTACACCTTTTAGGGGCAGGACACAATTATAAGAGGGTCTTTATCTAACAAAGGCAATCAATGTAATCTGGTTCTTTGTACCCTCAATGAATCGCCAAAAGGAAAACCAAACCCGGCTGCTTCCCCTGGGACAGGACCTATGAGGACCACATTCATTTGCTAATATATTCATTCCCTAATCAACATGGGCAGGACGTTTTCTGTCTGCCAGCTCCAAGCCAAGTGTGACACACATTCACAAGACACCCCCCAAACCCACCACCCCATCCCAAGCAGTATATGAACCCCTAGACAAAAGGTTTTTCCCATGTGGGAATTCACCCCCTCCACTGCCAAAGGCTTTGTTACCCTTCTTTCTACGTCTTTCTCTGTAAATAACTTTGTCCTGTCACTTATTCACCTGGTCTGCTGTTTCATTTGAATTTCCAGACCAAGCAGAGAGAAAAACACCTTTAACAGGTGCACCATAAAAGTTAATTGAAAATGCTCATGATAGGGGCGGTGCCTGTGACTCAAAGTAGGGCACCAGCCCCATATACTGGAGGTGGGGGGTTCAAACCCGGGCAGCCAAAAACTGCCCCCCCCAAAAAAAGAAAATGCTCATTATATTTAGAGTAATAATAATTAGCAACTATCCTTCAATATTTGGAGAGGTATTATACTTTTGTAACATTACAGTTACTCTTTATACCAGCCAATTCATCAATCTGATATAGTTTCAAACTCTGGCAAAAAAAGATACTAATACTTCATAATACAAGGAAAAGGGAGACAATTAATTATATTTGTTTCACAACAGATAAGAAATTTTAATACTTAAACACTCACTACTAAAAAACTTGACAACCCTGAAGGTGGAACCATGTTCTCTTGGTTGAACAACAATATAAGTGCTTAAAAAATATTTCAGAGAGTTTTCCATATTACATTAAATGTATATACACACTGCCTAAAATAAAGACATAAATAAGCACAAAAGACCAAAACAAGTAGCATCAAATCCATTCACCTTAGACAAGTTATTCAATCTTAGTTTATTCATCGCATAAACAAAATAGAGATGATGATACAGTAATACCTACATAGCTGGGTTGTTGTGAAAATTAAATCAAATAATATATGCAAATTAGGATGTTTAGTCTAAAACTTTATACTATAAATAGGCACTAAGAAAATGCCATGAAGGCTATATTAACCAGTTTGATGAAAATATTTCAGATTGTATATAAAACCAGCACAATGTACCCCATGACTGCATTAATGTACCCAGCTATGGGTTCCTAATTTTAAAAAAAGGGAAAAAAAAATAAAGATGAGGAAGAATTTCATTTTTACTTTTCATATTATATAAATGCCAGCTAACACAGAGTTGGTGTCATACAAAATGAGTACTCTAAATTAACTCCATAAGCAATTTAAGACAAAATGAACTCACCTGTAATTGCAAAGCTTCATGATTTTCTAATCCTTCCACAATTGATGAAAATCGTTCCCTATTAATTTTTTCAGCTGCTGTAGTGATAGCCCCCAAAAGTTTTTCTAAACTGTAGGGACAAAAAAAAGGAATCAAATAAGAAATAGTTCTGACACACACGTTATGAGCACCGGTTGTTCCTTTCAATCTTCCCTGTTTTCTTTCTGATGCTTTATGTTTACATTTTTTTAAATTACTATTTTTTAATTGACAAAAATAGTGTATGTTTTGAAATATGTATACATAGTAGATTGGCTAAATCAAACTAATATATACACTGCCTCACATACTAATTCTGCAACATAGTACATACTTAAAATCTACTGTCTTAGGAATTTTAAAGTATGCAATATATTAGCCGAAGTCACCATGATGTACAATAGTTATCTGAGCTTATTCCTCCTGTCAAACTGAAAGACCACTGCAAGAACTCGGTTCCTGTCCACATATTTCTATAAGTCAAATGTTGATAGCTTTAAATAATTTTAGGACATCAAATGAAAATTCAATTTAAAAAACCTTGAAAATAACTTTTCTAGGTGACATTTTGAAATTTAAATTTAAATTTAAAATTAAAATTTAAATCTTTAGGTTTTGATATTTCTTTCTTTTGGGGGGGGCAGGGCTGGGTTTGAACCCACCACCTCTAGCATATGGATCCAGCGCCCTTCTTCTTTGAGCCACAGGCGCTGCCCTAGGTTTTAATATTTCATGTCTTGATATATTAATATCACTTAAACATAATACATAATCTATAATAATTAACAGCTTATTTGAGTATAAACAGACTAATTTTATTAAAAAGTTGCTTGAAAGAGTGAACGTTTTATAAATGACCTAAATCTTCAATAGTTTTTGATAAGAGAACAAGAAACAAAAAAAAAAATCTGAAAGAACAAGTTCAGGTAATCAAAGAAGAATCTATGATTATTTATGACAAGAAACTTATTTACATGAAGAAAAATATTTATAAGTATATCCATACAATGCCCAAATCAAATTAACCTCTAAGTAGTATACTACTTTTATCAAATGATATCTGAAATTATAATTAAATGTTAACAATTATACCGGATAGACTATATTTTATGAATTAAGTATTGAAAATCTAATTGACAAAAAATTCCTTACTCATATATAAACTGATTTTTCTATAAAACCTTACAAAAACTTACTTCTGCATGTTATCTCACTCTCAGTTTGTACTCAGAGATAAGGCTTAACACTATATGATGATAGCTTTCTTTATTATTTATCTTTTGATTTCTAAGCATATTTGCTAACACTAAGCAACATCTCATGCTTATAATAGTTGTGAGAAAGTCAACGTATTAGATTAGAACATCATTAAATCTTTGTATGGGGCCAAGTGCCATGGTTCACGCCTGTAATCCCAGGACTCTGAGAGGCTGAGGCAGGCGGATCCCTGGAGCACATGAGAGTAAGAGTAAGACCCCTGTCTCTGAAAAAAAAAATAGTTGGGCATTGTGGCTGGCACCCGTAGTCCCAGCTACTTGGTAGGCTGAGGCAAGAGTATTGCTTGAGCCCAAAGAGTTTGAGGTTGTTGTGAGCTATGACACCACAGTACTCTACCAGAGGCAAGAAAATGAGACTCTGTCTCAAAAAAAGCTTTGTATGGCCCTGTACTGATTCAAATCTAAATTATTACTGTCACACAAAATGTTGCAAAGAAATATTTTGGTTCATGTCCTTAGAAAATATTTCATTTTTAACCACAATGGCTTTTCTCTCTTTTTTTTTGAGACAGAGCCTCAAGCTGTCACCCTGGGTAGAGTGCCATGGCATCACAGCTCACAGCAACCTCCAACTCCTGGGCTCAAGTGAGTCTCCTGCCTCAGCCTCCCAAGTAGCTGGGACCACAGGCGCCCACCACAACACCCGGCTATTTTTTTTTGTTTGTTTGTTTCAGCCATCATTGTTGTTTGGCAGCCCAGGATGGACTTGAACCTGCTACCTTAGGTGTATGTGGCTGGCGCCTTAGCCACTTGAGCCACAGGCACCGAGCCACCACAATGGCTTCTTACAAACTGAACTTAGTAATGATATGAAATCCTAAATTTTGCTTCTCATTCAATATTATCTCTATAAGATATGATCTAACACATGTTCACCAACAACTTGCTAAATTTGGCACATATATACACTCTGAATAATTACCAATAATCTTTTATCTTTCTTTTTAACAGGTTTATTTCACTCTACAAATAATTACTTCATCTTTTCACTTACCATAAACAAATAAAGTGAAATACTACTATAAAATAATAATGTAAATAGTATAAAATAAACATATCTACTCAGAGAAGTCATATTATGTGATATACAGAATTTTGTTTGTGTGTGTATATATTTGCCAAAATAACTCTCTGACTTTTGCCTACTTTTCAACAACTGCTTTAGCTTCAGCAAAACCAACATCTATTTATTCACTTTAAATCCAACTTTGAAGAATTTCCCATTAGGACTCCTATCTGTTTAAAGACTGTTTTCACAATGTCAACAAAAAAGAGAAAATATAAATAGGAAAAAAAAGTCAAACAAAAATTTTCTAAAATTAAATTTTGTTTTCATGCAAGTTATCCACAGAAAAGTAGGACTTATTAATTTTTCAAGTGTCATTTTCCATGCAGCAAATATAATAAGATTGCAATACTTACATGTTCTCTTCTCCAACAATGCAAATAGCAGAAAGTATTTTTACTATTTCAGTCATCATGTTGGGTTGTTTCGGGTCAATTGCTCTTGCCAGTAACAAAAGGCTTCTTTCATCTCCCAGAATCCTTTGTAATCCAAACTAAAGAGGAAAAAACAAGAAAACTTTCTTTTAAAATGTCTATAAAACATACCTTTCATTTTTAAAGAGCAATTTACAATGATCTTCCAAAAACCCACACCTCCAAAATGCAGTCAATTTGCCTTTGCATTTTATGTGAAATGACTGCATCTTAGAATTTTTGCCCCTTGATCAGATAGGATCTCCATTTGCCTGCCCTAAAAATAGGGGAACAATCAGTATTTCTTCAACAAAGAACATGTTAAGTACATAATGATATGATTTGCAAAGTACTTCTATGTCATTGGGTCTCCCATATGTTTGCATAGAAACTTAAGGTGAACAAAAAGGGTAAAATGTTAAAAATAATAATACCTATTTTGTATACTATATGCCAATTAAAGAAGCAATAAACCTCAGTATGGATTTTCTCATTCCGTGATCTCCTCAGCTTCCTCATTTCAGGCGCTGCACTGCATTACTAAGCTATGAATCCAAAGAAGTGGCACTTGGGTTTTATTAAGTGTCAGAAGTTAATAAGCAGAGAAGATATATTTTATTTTTTAGGCATTAATATGTGTGTGTGTGGTGTGACACCTGTGGCTCAGTGGGTAGGGCACCAGCCCCATATACTGAGGGTGGCATGTTTGAACCCGGCCCCGGCTAAACTGCAACAAAAAAATAGCAGGATGTTGTGGCAGGCACCTGTAGTCCCAGCTACTTGGGAAGCTGAGGCAAGAGAATTGCCTAAGCCCAGGAGCTGAGGTTGCTGTGAGCTGTGACGCCAGAGCACTCTACCGAAGGCAATAAAATGAGACTCTGTCTCTTGAAAAATAAAAAAAAGTGTGTGTGTAGACACATGTGCAAACAGGCTAATTTTAATAAGAAATGCTAATTAAGGCTTACATTACATTAAGATGGCAATATTTTCTTGGATCTTTGTTCCTCACAATATTTCTCAGATTTCTTATAAAATATATTTGCTTTGTTTTATACTCAAATAGTGAAATCCAACAACATCTCATAGAAGCAAAATTTCCATTTCAAGCTGACTTTTAATAAGCACCAAACATATTAATAGTTACATGCTTCCTAATTTAACATGTAAAGGAATATGGAGGGGCAAATGGGGAACATAGCTTAAGCTCTTAAGTATGACTTACCATAATAAGAAAGAAAATACATGGAGAGAAGACAAGACAAAAAGAGGCCAGGTGTGGTGGCCCATGCATGCCTGTAATCCTAGCACTCTGGGAGGCCAAGGCCGGTGGACTGCTTGAGCTCAGGAGCTTCAGACCGGCCTAAGCAAGAGGGAGATCCTGTCTGTACTAAAAAATACCTGGGTTTTGTGGCAGGTGCCTGTAGTCCCAGCTACTCAGGAGGCTGAGGCAAAAGGATCACTTGAGCCCATAGTTTGACGTTACTGTGAGCTATGGTGCCACAGCACACTACTGAGAGTAACAAAGTAAGACTGTGTCTCAGAAAAGACCAGACCAGAACAAGCAAAAGAAAATGAGAGAGACAAGATTAGAAAGAAGAAAGGTAAGTATGTACAGAGGTGCACAGTAGATAACAAAAAGGAAATAATACAAGTGAAAAACACATTTGTCAAACTGAGAGATGATTACCATGTAATCTCCAAACTTAAAATAACAGCTTTTAAAAGCTGTTAACTAAATTAGAATGAGAGTGAAATCATTTAACTTTTAAAAGTGCTATTTAATGTTTAAAAGTAATTTTTTAATATATAGAGACATAGTGAAAATAAAAATGAATACATGACAAATAGATTTGGAAAAACTACCAATCCAAACACCAGAGCAATGTCACAGTAATTGAAGTTAAGAAACAACGGGCTGCATTTTATGATCTTATTATTATGTTTACTGAGTAAGGCAGCGGTTCTCAACCTGTGGGTCACAACCCACAGGAACTGTGTTAAAGGGCCACGGCATTAGGAAGGTTGAGAACCACTGGGATATGGAAAAAGAGTTTTCAATTTGCAGTAGATAACCTCCAAACTTCATGGGGCCAAAAAAATTGATGTGTAAGTCACTTCAGATGGAAGTTTTATCCCTTGATTGGGACAATTTAATCTAACATGAAATGGATAGATCATCATGTATTTTCTATTTTGAATGCATATTTTATACCTATTGTTTCACATGTCTATAATTTTTTTTTTTGAGACAGAGCCTCAAGCTGTCACCCTGAGTAGAGTGCGGTAGCATCACAGCTCACAGTAAACTCCAATTTCTGGGTTTAAGCAATTCTCTTGCCTCACCCTTCCAAGTAGCTGGGACTACAGGTGCCTGCCACAATGCCCAGCTATTTTTTTATTGTAGTTGTCATTGTTGTTTGGCAGGCCTGGGCTGGATTTGAACCTGCCAGCTCTGATGCCTTAGCCACTTGAGCTACAGGCGCCGAGCCACATGTCTATAATTTAAAGACCCACTTACTCATGATCTAAGCAGCTATTTGTAAGACATTAACATGTCCTAACTAAAACTTAGCCTCAATTTAGAATAATCTAGGTCAAATCATCATGCTCTTCCAAACTGCTAAACACTTAAGAAACTATGTGTCAAACTGATCAATCACCACTTAAAAGTGCTCATAAGAAAGTAAATCTCAATGAAAATCAGGCTGGGATAGGGGAGGGGGACAGGTAAATTCACACCTATTTGGAACAGTGCACACTATCTTGGTGAGGGGCACACTTATAACTTTGACTCAATTTGTATAAAAAACAAAGTATATAAACAAAACACATGTACCCTCAAATATCCTGAAAAAAAAAGAAGCTATGTGTTAACATATTAAAGTATCTCTGTCTCTTTTTTTTTTTTAGAGACAAGTCTCATTTTGTTGCCCTCAGTAGAGTGCTATAGCGTCACAGCTCACAGCAACCTCCAGCTCCTGGGCTTAGGCAATTCTCTTGCCTCAGCCTCCCAAGTAGCTAGGACTACAGGTGCCCACCACAACACCCAGCTATTTTTTTTCTTTTGGTTGCCAGTTTGGGCAGGGTTGGGTTCGAACCCACCACCCTGGGTATATGGGGCCAGCACCCTACTCACTAAGCCATAGGCGCCACCCTAAAGTATCTCTTGTGAAAAAAAGATTTTTCAGAAAATCTCACTAATACGACTTTCTCTAGTGACTATTCACATCACAATTAGCATCCTGAACAGCTGTGACAGTTGACAATGCAAATCCGTAAGAACTCAGAACAAAAGCTCCAAAACCAAATTTTACAGACTGATAGCCAGAGAAGTCAAGTAATTTTCCAATGGCCACTCAACTTATTAGTGGCAAAACATGAATTATATCTCCTGATTTCTAGTACTGTTCTCTTTCCTTTAGGTCACTGTTTCCCTCAATTGAAGAAAGATATCTATCCTGAGCTGTGGAGAAGCAATGTTCATTAACTACTTTCTTGTTAGGCATAAGATTCCATATAACCTTATAGCCAAAGACTAAGAGCACTAATACTGAGAAATTCTATACTAGTAGTGATGTGAGACTTTTTGTAAGAAACTTCCAGAAACAGCACAGTTAGTATATTCTATGCAAGAGTCTTCTGTTCATGAACAAGCATCCATTGCATGTGCTGATAACATTCTTTGCTGATACATGTGAGTATAATACATAAATTCTTACCCATAATTCTATATTCTTACCAAAGACTGCAGATTACATTGGTTTTAATCTTATTGCACTGGTTATTAATAGCTTTATGTCACATTTGGCAAGTTTCTGGTTGTGATATTTATTTATACTAAATATTCTGAAATTATTAAAATTCCATGTAAAGAGAATTATATAAGTAAATTAGTCAATCATATTTTCTTTATAGGTGCATAGAGCAGATTGTTTCTAAGACAGTAACAAAAATAGTTTATAGAAAAATTACTGTAACTTCATAACCTGAGTACAGACTACTTTTAGAAGAAAAACCATTGTCTAAAATTCATAAGGTATCTTATAATGTAACTGGTATTATACAAATACAAAAAAAAACCAAATCCTGCTATCTTCCAGACATCTCTTTTAGGTATGTTAACTCACTGACATTAATTGAAGATAAAATAAAAAGAAATCATGATCTTACAATGTTCTTAGCAAACAAGTCAAATCATCCCATCATTTTTCCTTTTCAATGGAATGAAAACTCTCTGTATGGAGGAGTATTCAACACATGACATTTAAGTATTCTTATTACCCTACCTAAATTGGGAACAAAGCTAGTATGTTTGGAAAAAAAAAAAGTATTTGTGAAGCAAAGTATTTTATAAATAGTATTAAATGAAACTTATGATTTGCATCATAAAGACCCTTTTGTAAACTGGATAAACACCCACTATTTTGTCTGTTTCATATTTTCCTACTATCTGGCAAGTTCTCACCTTTTGTGACAAAGGCAGAAAGAAATACTAATTACCTTATTATTCATAAATGCTTTTAGGCACTGAATAAGTTTATACTGATTCTTCTTGTCGATATTTTCTTGCCTACGTAAAAGAAAAAAAAAACGTATTATGTTGTGCCTATAAATTTTCCCCTTGGTGACTTTATTCTTAATGTTTATTCTTACTGTTTTTTGTCCAGAAGTTTTTCCAGCTCGTCCAGTAACAGTCCAAGACCTTCATGGCCAAAGTTGTTAACCCAGCTAAGAAATAAACAAACAAAAATAAGTTTGCATATTTAAAACATTAAATATTCCAAATACAATCCTGTTTTTCAAATTTTATAAGTCTGTCTTAATATCACTTGTTCTCTCTTCTCCTCCCATTGCTTCAAGTATTCTCTGACCAGGTGGCCTCCAACTACAGCCCCCAGGCCACATGCAGCCCACCGAGGACATTTATCCGACCCGCCAGGTGTTTTTGCCACCGCTGCCTGTCCTGCTTAGCAGCCAACTTGTCCCGGGGCCCACAGTCCGGCCCTCCAAAGGTCTGAGGGACAGTGAACTGGCCCCCTGTTTAAAAAGTTTGAGGACCCCTGATTCAGTCTATAAGGATAACTCAGTCATCTTTACCTCAATCCCTGACTTCACTCCATCTTCAACTGCACATCACATAGCACTGCCTTGGCTGTTTCACCAGCATAATATACTTAAGGTTGAATTTATAAGCTGAATTTACTTCCCCCTATCTCTACTCCCTAAACCAACTCCTCCACTCTTCCATAGTCTATTATTAATATCACTACTATTTGAATACTTCTGATTTGAAATACTAGCATAAGATTTTGATCCCCCATCTCTTTCACCTTTGTACTTACTCTGCTTATTTTCAACAAATATTTGTTGAGTGTCTTCTAACTGCCACGCATGTTACAGGTGACAGAGATATGTAACAGGCAAGAAAAAAAAAACCACTAATCCTGTACCCTCATGTAGCTATCTGGAAAGAGGTAGACCGATGATGAACAAATAACTATATAATGAATGTTAGTGTTTTTGATGCACTGATGAAAAATACACCATGGTAAATGGAATAAAAGGAGTGGCAGGATGCTTTCTTTTTTTTTTGACTCAGAGTCTTGCTATGTCACCCTCAGGTTTAAGCGATTCTCTTGCCTCAGCCTCCCTTATAGCTGGGACTACAGGTACCCTCCATAATGCCCAGCTATTGTGTATTTATGTGTGTGTGAGTGCGTGCGTGTGTGCATGCGTGTGTGTGTGTGTGTGTGTGTAGCAGGCTCCGGCCAGGTTCGAACCCACCAGCTCTGGTACACGTGGACAGCGCTCTAACCACCGAGCTATGGACACCGAGCCAGGATGCTATTTTTCAATATGTGATCAGGGAAAGATTCTTTGATAAGGGGGTATTTGAGCAGAGATCTGAAGGAAGTGACTTTTCCAGGCATAAGAACAAACTAGGTTCTGAGATGTTAACAATAGTAATTGGAATGTTATAGGAGCTGTGAGGAGATCAGTGTGGCAGAAGGCTTGGAGAGTAGCTGGAGATAAAGTTCCACGTATGGCAGAAGGCTGGAAAACTGATCACACAGAACTTGCTTTGACTTCCTGGCATCCAGTCATGAATATTCTGCTTCTAGAATGGCTCCCCCAGATGGCCCGCCCTTTTTTTTTTTTTAGGGGCTTCACTTTCTCACCCTGGGTAGAGTGCCGTGGCGTCACAGCTCAGAGCAACCTCCAGCTCCTGGGCTTAGGGGATTCTCTTGCCTCAGCTTCCCGAGCAGCTGGGACTACAGGCACCGGCCACGCCTGGCTATTTTTTGTTGCAGTTTGGCCGCAATCAGGTTTGAACCTGCCACCCTCAGTATATGGGGCTGGTGCCCTACTCACTGAGCCACAGGCACTACCCATGGCCCAGGCTTCCTTTTCAGTGTCTTTGCTAACATTCTAATTTAGCCCTAGTTACCTGTCCTTTAGTGTGCATGGAGATTCCCAACTTGTGTCTCCACAGCTCCATTCTTGTCCTTTATTCATTTAAGAAAACACTGGATAAACTGCTCTTAACCGCAAGTTCCCTGGATGTCCAGGGAAGTTTCTGTACAGAAGACTGTGATTAAGAGTAATTTAATCCCATGTTTTGTAAATCCTTTAGTCCACTGTTCTAATCTAGCCTCAATCTACCTTTCTAGCCTCAGGCCATAAAGCACATGAAATTAACTTATTCAATTTTTATTGGATAAAGCATCTTTCCGGGAGTCCTCCCTGTACTTCCTTGTGTTAGTTCATTTATTCTTTCTTCCCTGAGGATAACCCCAAAGTCATCTCTCCCAATCTTCCAGGCTTAAATTGGCTGTTTTAAGCCATTAGTGTTTTTCTTCTCTAGCCAAAAAAAGAGTTCTTTCTCTTTCAAATCCCCATATAATCTTTAGCTCTTACTGCCTGCATGTCTTACCCACACCCCTCAGGATGATAAATTCTCAAAGACAGTTATATGACTTTATTCATCTTTCTACCTACCGTTGTGCTTAGCCACGTGGCTTATATATATCTGCTAAATAAATATTTACATTATATATAGTCAACACTAAATAAATATTTGCTAATTTAAGTTTAATTAAATTTACTTGCCTGAGTGGTTAAGAAAATAAGCAGTCTCATACTTCCCAAGAACTTCATAAACATAAATCAATACATAGCAGGCTTCTGTTCAGCAATAATTAAAATCTATACTCTATATATTTAAACCACATCTATATTTCCACTCTAGCCTTCAAACTATCCATTTCATATCTCCCTAATGTAGAGCTCATCAACAAAGTAGAGGCCTAAATTTCTAAGAGAATATCAGGCAGAGGCACCAGATCACTGCCGAAAATATATTCAAAAGCAGCTCATATTCAGAACCAATCATATCCACAATATAGACAGAAGCTCGTTTTAAACAAATTCTGCTTTAATTTCCATAAGGGAAACGAGAAAAAAAAATCAATATGGCATTGTAATGATAATTGGCAGCAAGTTACTATTCAATTGAGGCATGTAATCATCCAGTGCAATGAGCTATTTTCTCTAAAGACTCTCAATAATCAGTGGGGTGGTAGAGGGATAAGGGGATATCAGCTCTAAGTATAATATACTGTATTTAATCTATCATAGAGAAAAATCAGCAGATATAATTACAGCACAAAGTACCCTACAGCAACCTTCACAAAATAGGAATTCTGAACAAATTCAAATATATAGCCTCTAATATCTGCCCTAAGATTTGGTACGATGAAATAATGTGTCATTGCTTTAAATTGAACACTTACATACTGTTTTTTAAATTCTAAATTTTATTCATATTTTCTTGACACCCAGTGCAACTGAAATTATTAGGGTTATTTCTTTCTTGGTCTAGAAAAGTATTTGATACAGGAATGTGATTTATATTTTTTCACTTGAAATCAGTCACACATCCCAGATAGCTTCAAATTATGCAGGTTTTGGTGCCTTGACTTGATTCAATGAAAATTAGTAGAGTTCTTAGAAAAAATATGATACAATCTGGAAACTTAAGTGTGATGGGACAGGGCCCATTGATTACAAACTGGGCAGTCTTAACTGAGAATATTTTAGGTCACTGGGTGAGGCAGAGGCCTAGTAAGTCTTCAGAACTTTTAAAGCAGACAGAATGGGAGCCTGAAAGGAATCAGTTGCCAGGGAGATAAAATAATTATGATGTAGCATGGTGACACTTAAGAGGTTAAAAGGAAGGGGACACAACTAGAGATAACCCTTTTTCTCTTGCCAGAATCATTTCTCTGTCTTTCAGGAACCAGTTTATGGCTTTTAATCAAGCACTTAATGTTTCTCTGTCTTTCTCTCTTTCCCACTCTGTCTCCCTCCCTCTCAATATATTGATTTTAACTAATACAAAAGTAGGCCATGAAATGATGAAGCAGTTTAAACACAAAATGTTGGCTACTGTATGGGGTTAGGAATTTTGGCAGGGTAACACAAGAAGCAGTAATAAAGTCAATGGTTCTCGAAGTGTATACTCCAAACCAGCAACACAACATTATCTGGAAACGTATTCAAAAGGAAAATTTAGGGGCTCTACCTCAGACCTGCTGAATCAGTACCAGGGACGGTAGGGGGCAGAAATCTGTGGTTTACCTACACTTCCAGGTGATTCTGATGCTTTCTCCAGTTTGAGAACACTGGCCTAAAACGATGGTTCTTAGGGGAACCTTTCTCAGGTAGGACTCAGGCTCAGAACTCAAGACACATTCTCCCAACCGTTCTAGGTATGCTCATTGCCACAGGACAGAGATCAGAAATTCAGTTGAAGCAGGTATATTGGGTACATTTTATGGAGTATGCAAACTCTAGACCTAAGTTATTCAGTACTAATTGGAACATAGATCTACTGTGTGAGAATCCAGTTGATGACCAGATTTAAAATCAGACTCAGGAACCAGAGATGATGACAAATAAAGACATAAATTTTTTTGTGATATCTCATTCCTGAAGTAAGAAATTGAAGATGTCGAGCTTGGGCGCCTGGGTTGGTGCCAGCACATGGCCTCCACGAGATGGATGCTCAGAAGCTGGGAAAACACGCTCTGACTACCTGGGCTGTGCCAGTGCAAAGTTCTGATGCTGCCTAGAACCTGGGACAGTGCCCAAGTACTGGGAAAATGGGCAGGCGCCTCTTCTTCCTTCAGATGGGCCTGTAGGCAGCGCGGGGCATTCGCACGACTGGGTGTGCAGAGCGTTGTACTACCCTCCTCTGCCGTGTGCACATTCTCAGAAGTGTATCCACCATCTAGCGTATGCACCCAAATTCATGTTTGAGCTGTTCAACATCCATGTGGGTTTCCAATCTTGAGGATGTACTCTGATCCCTGTCTGTCTGCACACGTGTCTGTACTGGCTGTTCGCATAGCTCCAGGTGTGCTCAAACACGTGCACTCTCCAATCTTCAGTTTGGAGGATCCTGGGTGTGCACAGACCCATGAGTGCAAGCCCCGCCTTCGCAGTCTGTGGACAGCTCCAACTATCCTGTTTCTGGCCTGTTTGGGATTGAATTGCCCTTGCCAGGTTAACATATCTCATTTTATTTATTTATTTATTGAGACAGAGTCTCACTATGTCGCCCTCAGTAGAGTGCCATGGGGTCACAGCTCACAGCAACGCAAACCCTTGAGCTCAAGAGATTTCTTGCCCCAGCTTCCCAAGCAGCTGGGAACACAGGCACTCACCACAACGCCCAGGTTCTGTTTTGGGGGGCTGGGGGGATGAGGTCTTGCTCTGGCTCAGGCCGGTCTGGAACTCAGGAGCTCAAGCAATTCACCTGCCTTAGCCTCCCAGAGTGCTAGGATTACAGGCGGGAGCCACTGTGCCTGGCCCTGGGTTTACACATCAAAGCATAAACACCTCCTGAAGCACCTTAACATTGCTTAAAAAAAAAAAAAGAAATTGAAGTTCATCACGAACCTTAAATTTATCAGAGACAAAGGAGATGCAGAGAACACTGAAGAACCAAACAGAAGAAAAACTGGGGGAAGAAAATAATCTTTTTTTCCTTCCTTTGTCCTAAGGTATGATTCACAAACAGTAAAATTCATTATTTTCACAAATCTATAGTCACTTACACAAACAAGATATAGAACATTTCCATCACTCCAAAATATTCTCTCCATCCCCTTTGGAGTCAATCCCTTTTCTCTATCTCCAGCCCGGTGACAACTACTTATCTGATTTATGTCCTTATAGCTTTGCTTGTGCCAAAACGTTCTCATGAATGGAACTGTACAGTTCACAGCTTTTTGGAACTGGCTTCTTTCACTTGGCATGAATATTATGATATTTAACCATTTTGTTGCTTGTATCAGTAGTTCAGTCCTTGTTATTTTATGGAGATAATACAAATTTGCTTATCCATTCATTAGCTGAAGAACACTGCAGTTGTTTCCAGGTTTTGATCATGTTGAATAAAGCTAATATAAACATTCATACATAAGAATTTGTGTATGTTTTGATTTCTATTAAGAAAATACCTAGGGATGGAATGGCTAGGTCTTATGGTAAATACATTCAACTGTTTGAAAAACTGCTATCCAAAGTGGCTATTCTATTTGGCATTCCGCCAGCAAAGTATTAGAGTCCCATTTGCTCCATCATTTTCAACACTTGATATTGTCACTCTTTTTAAATTAAGCCATTGTGAAAACTGTTTCCAGGTAAAGAAACTGAGAAGCAAAGCAGTTAAGTAATTTCCCAACCATCACTCAACAACTAAGAAGCAGTTCTAGGATTCAAACCCACGTTTGCTCCAAAGCTCATGTTTATTTCAACCACATCCTTAGAAATTACTAAAACAGAACTACTACCAATTTTCTATAACACCTGGCTAATGGTGCCACCAATACCT
This sequence comes from Otolemur garnettii, assembly GCF_000181295.1. NCBI lineage: Eukaryota > Metazoa > Chordata > Mammalia > Primates > Galagidae > Otolemur > Otolemur garnettii. Next base: position 1,864,900 of record NW_003852552.1, read on the forward strand.
CAATGAAGAAAAATTAGTGGTGTCATAGAACTATATTGAATTGAATATAGAACTATATATCTATAATTCAAGACACAAATATGTTTTCATTATTTAAGAGCTTAGTACATTAATTGATAGGATAAGTACTTTTTAACCCATGTTTTTATTGTCTTTTAACATCCTGAATTTCATAAGAAATCTAGCAAATACTGGTTGAGGAAAGATACCTGGAGACTCCAGCTAAAATTTTTCATTAAAATTTAGGTAAGGCAGCTTATCAGAAAGAACAGGACCAAAATGTAACTTATACTTTCTTTTGGGGGGTGATGGGCCTATATAATCCACAATCTCACTGTTTTTAGGTATTAACATATTGCTGACTTTACGCTATCAAGTTACATAAGTTAAAGAGTGTTTTGATATGCTATACATCCGAGTTTATGGTGACTTGTCAGGAAAACAGGTAGAACAAATGGACCACACAAACAATATCAACAGAAAGACCACCAGGAGGATAAATGTTTGAGTAAGCCAGAGGAGAAGATTAGATTTGAAGACTGAAAAGGAAACCAGGAAGATTATAGTGGGAATAAGACCCACAGAGACAAATGTTTTCTAACCATACATATCAAAGGTTTGGAGGTATCTAGCACAGATTCTAACATCTGGTATATTGCTCAAGAAGTTAAAAATTAAAGACTTTTTCTCAAGTTTACGCAAAGAAAATATTCCACCATTAATCAATGGACTATGCTGTGGGATCACACAGCTGCATGGTTAGATGTATAATAAGCCTTAGAGGAAAATAGATTTAGGTTCTAATCCCATCTCCACATATTATGGCTGTGTTAGATTTTGACTTAAAGGATGTACAAAAACCTCTTTGGAGGAGGGAGGGCATTTGGTGGCATCTCATCTAAAGTACACAATGCAAAAAAGGGTATATTTCAAAACAACTAAGAGAAAATTATAAATTTCTTACCACAAAAAATAAGTGAGGTGATGATTATGTTAATCAGTTTGATTTAAGCATTCCACATTGTATGTCAGATCATCATATTGCACCCCACAAATGTATAGTTATGAATTCATTAAAAGTTAAATATTTACAAAAACCCTTTGATGAGGTCAGTCTCTGACCCCCCAACGATATCGACTCTCTGAGCTTGTTTTCTCATCTTCAAAATTGGGATGAGAATAGTACCTATACCTTGTAAAGTCTTTGTGGCTATTAATGAAATCCATGTTAACATCACAGTAAAGCTAATATCAAGATATTTTTGAAAATGTTAAAAACCAGCAATTTGGATGCTCTTTGAACCTTCTATTCCAAAATGCAGTACACAGTTTAAGCATAAATCTATCCTTTTCAATAATATTAACACTTAATTTTTCCTCATCTAATGAAAAGTATATTCCTTTTATGAAATATGCAGAAGACTCTAAACTCAGATTTCATCTACTGGTTGATTTAATTACGTGGGCTTGATGGCATATGCCTATGGTCCCAGCTACTTGGGAGGCTGGGGCAGCAGGATGGCTTGAACCCAAGAGACCAGCCTGGGCAACATAGTGAGACATCATCTCTAAAATAAATACATAAAATTGAGACTTCATAATTTAAATATCTGGTGCTCATATTACCTCACATGCTTTCTTTCTTTAACTTGTCACTATTCAATTATGTGTATACTTAATTCTAAAGGTATTTAATGCTAGCCAGTTGACATCAGAATAGATATCAAAATTACAATGGTGGTGGAAAAAGAATTTATAGTTCACAAATAATCCTGATGGTAAAAATTATATCAAAATATATTAAAATTTTAAAACAAAAATCTATCCCAAAACTTCAGAAGTTCTGAGGTCATTATTTTTAAAGGACCCACTTACACTTATCAGCATAATCAAAGGAAAGAAAATCTTATACTTAATGAAAGTATCAGAAGATTCACTTAATCCTAAATCCAAATGACAGAAAGCTTCTTCCTTCTCAAGCTCTCTAGGGCATAACAAAATGAAGAGAACTCTCTATAAATGTACCTACTGACAGAGGGATTAAGATTCTGCTCCCTCACAGATCCATGTAAAAGACAACCCAAAACCTAAACCTTTCACCCACGAATTAGAGATTCAGGCTATGGATTACTTAGTTAACATTTCCTTTAAGTATAATTCATAATCAACGATAGAATGGATAGATGATTTCAGTACACTATGTATAATACAGATACAATGAGCCATAGTGACTGCATGTCCATTTATGATTACGTTGTCCAGATTTACGTCTGCCTTCCAAAAGGGTTAAAGCTAAAATTAGAAAGTTTTATACCAAGTCCCATAAGCTATAAAGGCAATTGGTCTCATGTGAAAGAGTCCAATATTAGTCATATCACCCCTTTATCACTGTTTGTACAGTGCTAAAGGCTAGTATAGAGGGTTATGTGTTCTGTACAAAAGATTTTATTTCTCTCTAATGGTGTTCTATTCCCATGCGTAATTTTATACTACAACCCCAATCGCTGGAACATCAAATAAAATGAATGATAGTTCAGAGTTTATTGGAGGAGTTCAGAAAGTAGATAAAATTATAACACATGAAACAACTAATTTGAAGGGTTGAAGAGATTTTAAAGACTATTGTAAATAGTGCTTTTTATTTTTAGAGGAAAAAATTCTTTTTATAATACCTGTGTCGCCAATGTAATGTTTTTGAATGCAACTGAAATCAAACCTTAGTTATAGACACTAATGGAAAGAAAAAGAGCTTGGTGATTAAAACCAATCTGTAACTAAACACAAACAGTATCATAATTCAGAACAGAGATCAATATCCCCAAATAATAGCCAAGAAAAATTAGTATTTTTAGCACCTTTAAAGGATAATTTATTCAGCTATCTCAACATCATAGACAGGTCCACTGTTTGTATATAAATATATATCCATTAAAATGTTTAAAAATAAAACTAAAACAACATGGATTTCTATATGCTCTGACTGACTTGGTCTTAGCCCAACAAAAACATGTACTATACATCCACTCAGATTTGTCCTCATGAAAGTAAACACAATAGCGTTTCACATTCGAATGTCCTTGCAAACTATTCACCATGGTAGATTAATGCATGAACTATCTCTGACCAATTATAAAATACCTAGTTGATGTCATACTGCCATTTCCAGACATTTGTGCTTAAGCCTTTGAAGCATGACATTTGCTGAACGTTTATTTCACCTGATTCATAGAAAGGTTGAATACGTCAATTTTTCAGCTCTGCCTTTCAGTGGTTTTGACTTCAGTGTTGTGATAGATTGCAATTTCCTTAAAAAACACCAAAGAAGACATTCCATCTTTCTCTCTGGCTGCATTTATTCTCTCCATCAGTCTCAATGGAAAGATCCTGCTCTGTTTCATGCTACTCACACATTTTTAAGAGTTCCTCACAAAAGAGGAAATGTGTACTGTTTCTAATTGCCTATATTACACAAAAATACATTTTCCCTTACGTAGTAACAAAAAATTATAAATGCTCAAATTACATATAGAAATCTCTTCAGGGTAAAAGCTTAAGTAAAATATCGAAGGATAAAAGTTCCTTTAAAAGGATGGAAGTTCCACATTCATCAACATCAATTTCTTAATGTGTCTGAATTACTTTGGACATGGCTTAAGAAATGGCTGAAGTCCAAATCTGTTTAAATGCCCAACTGGCCAGACAGTAAAAGAATATTTTCTTCCCTAATTCCTTTTAAAAAGTATTATTGGGAAGTATAAGAGAAGGTCTTACCCTGTAGTAATGATGGCAGAAAAATTAACAAATATGAATCAAAATGAAAATAGATCCTTCAGTATATGGAAAACAAGAAGAAACAAGGGGAAAGAGCATTCCAAATATTCAAGCAAAGGCCAGTCATATTTTACTTCACATCTTTCAAATTGTGGATATAAGTATGCGAGGACACTCGCTAAAGCTGCCTTGTTCGTGATACAGCCAGTCAAACTTAGAATAAAACGTTAACTTCCACAAGAAAAATGTATTGGTTTATTTTCCTAAGCTAAGTAATACAGTTAAAATTCTATCACGCACTCCACAGGACGTCCAATTTCTTTCAGTTTAGGAGAATTTTGTTAAAATGAACTTACTCCAAGAAATCACATTCCTAATCTGTAAGTCCTGGAAATTAAACAGAGCTGACACTGAGATTAGCTGCCATAAATCAGGTAAGTAAGAAGTTATTTGAATGTGATGAAGAAAACAGAGAGGCATTAGCACATAGTACCAGCACATATCCTTTTTTCCTAAACCAATTTGCATATCATACTGTCTGATTCTGGTGGGCAGCAGAGACGTTAAATGAATTTTCCTTCACAGTAACAAGGGTAAGGAGAGTTGAAAGGGTAATTGCTATTTGATGACTGAACAACAGAAATGCAACCGTCCTTCTCACCTACCAGGTGCGGTACCAAAAAATACATAGTTAAAGATTCATTACGGTGTATGATAACTATGTAGACAAAGATCAAAGAAATTTAATGTTCACAGATACTTTTAGCACAGCAACCAAATCTAAAAAGAATCATTTTCTTGGGTCTTTGTTGTGGATGTCAAAAGAATTTTAGCAAATCCAATTGTTTTTCTTCTTAGAATGTGATCTATAATGGTAATGGTTTGAGTCTTTTCTGGTTTATGTTTGAAAAATATTTCAAAATAGAGCAGAGAGAGGGAGGTACAGAGGGAGGGCAATGGGGAGGGGGGTCACAGTGTGTGACACACCTTTTTGGGCGGGACACAATTATAAGAAGGACTTGATGTAACACAATCAATGTAACCTGGTTCTTTGTACCCTCAATGAATCACCAACAATAAAAAAAAATCCCTTCCCCCTAAAACTGAGGAAGATACTGTGGAGACTATGGATTCTTCTGCATGCAATATGCATTTTTAACCATGGTTAATTATTTCGCTTACTAGTTTGTTGTGTTTTTTTTGACAGGAGTCTCACCATGTCACCCTTGGTAGAGTGCTGTAGCATCACAGCTCACGGCAACCTCAACTTTTGGGCTTAAGCAATTCTCTTGCCTCAGCTTCCCAAGTAGCTGGGACTACAGACACCCGCCACAAAGCCCAGCTATTTTTTTGTTGTAGTTGTCATTGTTGTTTGGCAGGCCTGGGCCGGGTTCAAAACCATCAGCCTGGTGTTGTGTGGCCACGCCCCAGCTGCTGAGGCCAAGCCACTTAATAGTTTTTAATTGACAAAAAAGTATATGTTTTTTGATATGTATATATGTATTGAGAAAAGGCTAAATCAAGCTAATTAACATATGTATTACTTCACATACTTATCATTTTTGTTGTGAGAACGCCTAAAATCTACTGTCTTAGCAGTTTTCTTTTCTTTT
>NW_003852552.1:1870524-1880514 GCF_000181295.1 Otolemur garnettii
GCCCTAGCCGCTTGAGCTACAGGCGCTGAGCCACTTTTAGCAGTTTTCAAGTAGACGATGTACTGTCATAACCATAAAGTACATCATATCTCTTTAACTTAATTCCTCCACCTAACTGAAATTTTACATTCCTTGACTAACATAAATATCTTAACATAACCGTTTAACAATGAATACTGAAAATCCTTAATAACCTCACATTAAACAACTTGGAAATTGTGAAGGCTTATCTAAGAGCCATGCTTTCACCAGAGTCTGAGCCACAACAGACTGGAAATGCCAGGGCTTTTGCCTGCAGCAGGGGAAGGGAAATCTGTGGCCTTACTGTTCTAGTCACAGATCCAGCTCAGTGGGAAAACAAATTGAAAAAGCCGTGGTCTTTACCAAAGTCCAAGCCACGGTTTTGGCTTTCCCCTTCAATTGGGGGAGGGAAATCTACGGCTTGCTTTATTTATTTTGGTTGTACTGGATTTTCAGTGAACCCAGTGACCTTGTTTTGCCAGACCTATCAATTCATGTCTCCAAATGGAGTGAAGCCTAAACTAGTGAAACTAGCAATGGAAACGTAAAAGCTACGTAAGAAATACCACAAGTGAAAAAAAAAAAAAATGGGTACAAGTGATGAACAAAGAATGTCAAAGATGACTCAAAAATCATACACACAAGGATCAGAGACAAACCCTGAAGGGACAGATGAGCTCTCTAAGACAAAGTATAGACTTAGGATTATTTCATAAAAAGTAATTAAATACTGCTTTGTGATCGTAAATCTGTTGTGATTTCTCAGATTAAAAAATCCAGCATCATGCTTATATTAACCTGCATAGTATGTGTCCAGCAAGGTGCGTATATTTCCACAGTACTATCTGATAATTCGTATTTATCTAGCATCCTTCATATCAATTTTTCAGGAATTTCATCACATATTTGAAAAACCAATCTGTATATGCAATCTATTCTTGTTCCTCGAATGAACTCCTCTATAGCTATCTGGTCTTAACTTGTATTACTCCGATTTTCCAAGTGCATTTGAAACAGCTGGGAAATAGAGGAAGGTGAATACTTGAAGCAAACTGTGGTCAAGAGAAAATTTAGACACCTGATTTCAACATGTAAATAATTACAACTTGTAAAGGATCTAAAACTGCAGAAACTGAAATGAATGAAAAGCCACAAAATAACAACTCACCACAGCACATCCTGTTTTCTATTTCCAGGAGAAAGTAATGATGAGCAAATAAACAGAGAAGGTTTTTGAGGTACAAAGTATGTCATAAGTTCAGAGAATACTCCCAGCTCAAAGTCTCATACCACTTGCGTTTAAAGCATTATGCCATTTTAATCAATGCTCGCAATGCTAGCCTCGAGGCCACCACAAAATTCTTAAGCATTTCCTACATCAAAGAAAAATTCATTAATGCTTAATATAGTTTTAGCACTAGATCCATTTCAGGCTTTCTTATTCTTTGACAAATATTAATTCACATATGGAAATTTATGATAACTCGATTTTTCAAAAATCTGTTTAACTATAGCACTCTAGTCTTCAATGCTTTTTGATGAATGACTGGTGAATACAACAACTAAAGAAATGATGCCCAGGAAACTCTCTTGGAAGCTGGTGTCAAGGGAAGGATGGCACCACATAACAAATCTAGGGTAGTACTCAGTACTTGGGCAGTATTTCCCCCAAAGACATAGAACTGGAGTCGTTTAGCATATTTTCAATAATACTGAGTGCTGCAGCACAGGCCGAACAAATAGGGGTCAGTAGATTCTGGGTGTCTGAAGACTTGAGATTCATATTCAAGCTGATTTAGTCTTTTAAAGTTCACTATAACATTATGCTGTCTTCTATAGTCTGCCTTCATAGAATCTCAACAGAAGATTTTTGGTTTTAAACTGCCTGATGTGAGAGGCTATACACCGATGGCTTTGCGGACCAGGTGGGAAATCTCCCCCAATTAGCTGTCCATTATCTACCACCAGTCAAACAGCTGGGGTCATAGAGCAAATACTGTTATCTAGCGCACATGGATCTTCTTTCAATCAACCACACAGAATACGTGCACTCCAGGTGCTAGCTGGCATCTTAATTGTGAATTGTCAGCTATCCAGCTTCTATCAAAAGTCCAGCTGAGATGATAGACGTTCCAAGGGGAGAGCCTCAAGCACATTTCTCAAGTACACCTTGGTAGCAGGTTGGATTACCGAAGAGCTGCAGGCCAGTATTATTGCTTCTGGTCTTTGTAGAAACTTCATAAGCTTGACTCTTTTTTTAATCATGGCCCTATGTAGGAAACAAACATCCATAGAAATCCCCTGTACTTTAAACTATCAAGGCCTTACTCTACTGTGTTGTTCAATATGTCTCACTTAAAGAACCACAAAATAAAATTCTCTGAGTTCTGAATTAGCAAGAATGTCCTTCCTAGAAAAAAAAGAAAAAATATAGATGTACTGTCATTCATCAGTTAACAGCTATGTTTCTTGATACTATGCCTTGCCTCTGCCCCTACCTGGATACAAGAAAACTTGGAACTACTCAAGTCATTACCTGGTCTTGTTCTAGGCTTTTTCGAAAGTACTACCTTCTCTTCTTGTTTACTTACAGCTTGCATTGTTACCCTCATCTTAATGGTAACGGGATATCTACATCTCTTATCATAAGATATAATTGCTTTAGAAATAGTCCCATAATAATAAGAGAAGTATGGTAAAACCCTGGTATGGGCATAACACCTTCGGTTTAATTAATTCGTGTAACTCAAAATAAAAATATTCAAATGACACATATCTATAAGCATTTTCTTCCCAATTCTAACTTTGAATATATAGAAAATGCAACAAAATACATGTCAAATGTTTTAAAATGCAAGGAAGTTAACCTTCCATTGAGAAATCAATTTAATTAGGGAGCATAGACTCTAGTGCTAGATTTTATATACCTTTTAACTATATGTCCAGCTATAAGTTATTAATTATTATAGATGATTATTACATGTGAATTGGCTTTCTAATCTAAAACACATCATTTAAATGAGAAAATGCATTGCCTTGGTGAAGCTTACATTGCCATGTAGTAATAAAATAAACGTCAACCCAAGAGCCACTGTCTATCTTAATGCCTGTAATATTTTCTCCTACTAAAACAATACTTCAAAAACTTGGGTCAGTATTTGCTATGCCTAATTCTTTGAAAATACAAAACAGGAAAAAAAAAAAAAGAAAATACAAAACAGGATACATAGGTCTAGTCTGTTATTATTATAAGGTATAATATTGGATGTGCCTTAAGTCAAAATTTTGTTTTGAGGCTAATAGGTGATGATTAAAAATTCAAGATCACTTACTATTTATGCTACCAACTTACTCAAATGAATAGAGATATAGTTGATATAAATTCAAATCATTGACCAAGATTTTAACAGAAGGCATATAAATTGACATAACTATAATGAACTTACTATTTTCTGTTCTAAATATAAATGTGCTAGAGTTACTCTAAAATGATTTGCGCATTTGAAAGTTAGAGTGAACAAATTCAAAATATCAATATTAAAAAACAAGCATTAGTAATACTGCTCATAATACCGGTTTATGAGCTGTGCTCCCAATTTTAATCCTACTCACATATCTACATTGTGATACAAATGGTCCTTATCATTCCATTTTTTATATGTAGTCCCCTGCAAAAAGCTCTAAAAGTATCGATCTGCATGTACCTTTATATTAACTTTCTAAGTAGTGTTGGCTGCTTTGCCAAGCTTTTAATAAGTGTAATACAGGCTGTTTAAATAGTTATTAACAGCTATAATTCAGAAAGTGCTTTTTATTCCTAATTTGTGTTGCTGTCAAGATTCAGCTATTTTCATTACAATTATTATGCCAAAATATATATGAATACCTTAGAAAAGTATATTTAAATCTAAAGGGAAATAAGAGAGCATCAAGTAAAAATAAATATCCCAGGCATAAAACAAATAGCTGCACATTCATAAACTCTCCAAGACATTTTATTTGTTTTCACCTGCTTGGAAACATTGGCTGAGGAAGCTATTATCACAGGAAGTGAACACAGACACTTTGCCATGAGTTTGGCAGATAACTAGATCCCAAGCAAACAGTTTCCTAGTGGGATAAAATACCCCTAAAAGTGTGAAGCAATTTCAGCAACAACTCTGAAAAGAATTCTACGCAATCACAACTCTGTGATACTATTCTTCAAACCAGTATTTGCAGTTTTTGTCATGTGCTAAGAAACCTTAGTGACAATGATTTATTGCTGCACATTTCTTTGGATCTTCATAAAATGTATTGCCAAATACCTATACATTCTGTAATGGGTTGGCTGGGAATAAAATTGTTCAAACTCATTGGTCATTTTTCAGCAGGCACTGCTTTCTTTCATAAACTTTAGTAAAGGAATAGAAACAAAAATCTGTAAATAACCTACTTCTCGTTCTAAATCACACATAGACCACGGTATACTCAAAGCCTAATGCAATTTGTGATGGCAAGATTGGCATTTATTTTACAGTCAAAACACATGGATACTCAGGGTGTTAAATAGAGCTGTAAACATTTAACTTTGTTAATTCATCATGTAACTGTAAAAAGACTATTGTGTAAAGCATGCTATGTTGTCTGTAGCTTAGCTTATGAATACGATTCAAATCAAACTAATAGGTTTCATGCCTATGTGGAGGAAGTTAGCATCATTCTTTTTCTGATTACATCTAAAAATGCATGGTCACAAAACAGTGCCAGATTAATGCAAATTAATTATCTCTGCTGGAAAAGCATAGGTTGTTACTGATGGTGGGTCAACGTCCACATCAAATTGCACATTATTGTATATAAAAATCACACAGTAGCAGCCATCATGAAACAAATAAGAGGGCAAGAGGATCTCCTTTCCTAAAGAAGACTAAAACCTAAATGAGAAAAGCAGATATACATGCACGAAATTATTATAGAGCATTACCAGGTACAGGTAAAATGTGCATAGTAAAAGGCAATGCTGAGGTAAGTATAGGAAGGGAGTGATTTGGGATATGACAAGTTAATGATGGTTTATAAAAGGAACTTTTAAATACTTGCCTTCAGCAGAAAATAATGTAATGAAATGACTTTCTTAGAGCCTTTATCATCTGAATAATTAAATACCATATGAATTTGAAATACATGACTCCATTTAATATTCTGAAGTGTCCATGCTTTGAGAATGTTTAGTAAAGCTATTAGTATGCATATGTATGTGTGTGTACTTATTTATTTTGTATTTAACTAGGGTAAGAATAAAAAGAACAAAAAGAAACCAGGTCATCATTGTGTACATTAATATCATCATGGGTACAGTGTGCTGTTTCTATATACAATTTGAAATACTTTCATCCAATTGGTTAACATATCCTTAATGTCATTCTCATAGTTGTTGTGTTAAGACATTTATAATTTTTAAACACTAATCTGCTAGCTCCAATACCAAAGGTAATAAGATTGAAACTAAGCAAAAGAGAATGTATAACATAAAAGCTTAGAAGTGGAAGGCTCCAATCTCATTAATCGCATTTACATATGAGGAAACTGAATCCCAAAGCTGTCTACTGACTGAACCAAGATCACTATAGACAGGGAGTGATCAAGAACTTGACGTTAGCTCTCATAACTCACATTCAGTATGACTCTGTCATACAACATGCTACCTCTAAGAATTTAGTACTGAGAAGGGACACAGAAAGGAAGTTCAAGAGGAATAGGAGAAAAGCCTGGCCTGCTAAATGAGGAAGTCCAGAGGGCTCATAGAAACACTCAACAGTGTTAGATCAGCATTCAGTAATTCTCACCAAAAAAGGAAAAAGAATATGGGTATGAAGTAACCTAGGCAATCAATGACCAATAAAAAAGGGCAAAGGTGCCTAGAGGCACAGAGAGACCAACATAAGAGTTACAAATAATTTCAGAGAGAAAGAATATATTTGTACCTCTACACGGCCTTTATGTCTGTCTTTCTTTTCTCACTAGTGAGAGGGACTCACCTCCAAGTCTCTTTGGAACCTTCTAAGCTTTCTCTTTGTTCTTAACACATTGTTGATGTCATGAGTTAACTTTTGCTTTCATGCAGAAATGCTGTTGACGGATCACAAGTTAACTCATGTTTGTACTTGCAATAGCATTTGCAATTTTTAAAACACAGAGTAGTGTAGGATAATGCAAAAGCTTTCTTTACAAACACAAGAAAATAATGGAATGCTAAGAAATCCTCTAACCTTACGGAGGAACACTTTTCTCATTCTCCAAAATAATTTTTTTAATATATATTTTCTTAATCATGTCACTGGAATAATAGCCAGTGACATGGGATAGCTTTCCCGTAAAGTTTCCAGCCAAGAAAGTGTTAAATAAAATTTTTCTTTGTTATACTAAAGCCCGTGTGAAGTTACTTTTGCTTTCTATTCACACTGTCTGTGCTGCTCGTTTTACCTTCAGTTTCTACACACTTTGACTTTCTATTCGTCAGGCTTGGTTGAACTTTCTAGTAATGCCAATTAACCCAACCAAGCCAGGTTGGGGAACCCAGACCTTTGATGTTCATCAAGTACTGTGGAAAATTTTGCTTTATGATGGGAACATAGCCAACAAAATTTAATTTCAACAATGATGTAAACCTAGGTAATTCTATTTTTCCGATCTTCTAAGTTATATTGTTAACTAGAAAGAGAATTTAGATTATTTTTGTTATTTCAATGGTTTAAGGCTAATTTTCCTTTGCATAATAGTAGTAAGTCAAATAGTATCCACTCAGAACTTCAGAATATGACCTTATATGGAGATAGGGTCTTTGTAGATATAATTAAGGTAAGGTTCAAGATGACATCATATAGCATTGGATTAGGATGGACCCTAAATCCAATTAGAATGTCCTTAGAAGAGAAGAAGGACACAGAGAGACATAGAGAAGGCCAAATGACTATGGAGGCAGAGGTCAGAGTCATGTTGCCCCAAGCCAAGAAAAAAATCCTCCCCTAGAGCCTCTGGAGGGAGCTCCCCCACATCGTCTTGATCTCAGACTTCTGACTACCTGAACTATGAGAAAATACATTTTTGTAGTTTTAAGCCATCCAATTTGTGGTAATTGCAATGCAAACCCTAGGAAACTAAAAAAATAATATTCAATAATTCCTAAGTAATTTCAGAAATCCTTTTGCTACTATAAAACCCTATGCATTAGAAGTGATTTATTTTTCTGTAGTTTTTTTTATATTCTGTGTAATTTCTTTCTTGTATAAATTATTCTCATTCTTGGATTTATCCTTGTATTGGTTTCCTGTTTATGATTTTTTAAATTGTTGTTTCATTGCTTTCATTTACTTATTTGTTTCTGTTCAGTAGAAAGACAAAATCAGTTGCTTGCTATATTGGTTTAGTTGCTTATTTGTTGATTTCTGTGAGGGTCAAGCCTGTTAAAGCAGAAGGTGGTTAGAGAGCAAAATTTTATGTCTTAAGAGGGGTTTAAATCTGGTAGAAACAGAAGGTGTAGGTTATACTATGGAATGGTTACAGGCATTTCCAAGGAATAAAAGGGTTTTTTTTTTTTTTTTTTTTTGGTTTGACCCCACCACCTCCGGTATATGGGGCCAGTGCCCTACTCCTATAGGACCGCAACAAAAAAATAGCCAGGTGTTGTAGTGGGCGCCTGTAGTCCCAGCTACTAGGAAGGCTGAGGCAAAAGAATGGGTTTAAGAGAATGCAGTTGTCATTGTTGTTTAGCTGGCCTGGGCTGGGTTCGAACCACCAGTCTTGTTGTATGTGGCCAGCGCTATAACCACTGTGCTATGGGTGCTGAGCCGACAAAAAAAAATTGTTTTGGACCAGAGTCAAATGGTAGATAAAAGGTCAGGACAGACCACTGCTTGGAGGTGGCTCACTAGACTTTGGTAAAAATTCTCAGGATACCCAGAGGAAAAGTAACACACTGGTGTTCCTTGGTTTCTTGTCCCTCTCTCCAAAACCCACACAGGTACACCAGAGGCACTGCAAAGTAGCAGTGTGTTACTTTTTTTCATTAGTATGAAACTTATACTGCCACAAGGAATAATGCTAAATGCTGAATGAATAAAACATCAATCATTGACCTCATGGAGCTCTCCATGTAATACTTTTCCTGCTCACCTTACAAAAGTTACCAAACTGGCTGGGGCCTAAGAAGCTTAGAACTCCTTATGGGGAACACTTTCCACAGCAACCTTCCCAGGAACACCCATAGGTAGATAAGTTCAAGACCACATCATCCTGCCTCCCTCTCTCTCACCAAGGACAAAACTGACTTGATTAGGGATGGGAGCCTGACCCACAGTGTGACAAGCATGTAAGATGGCCTCCTAACTGAGGTGACCTGATGTGAAAAAGCTTTGCCCAAGCAGAAACAAATGGGACCAGAGTCTTCCCATCAGAAATTGGAACTGGGTAACACAGAGAAGGTCAGGAAAAGAAGTCAATTGATGAACAGTCCATGTTAATACTGGAACATCAGCATGGTGCACCACGAATTTTGGCAGCTGAATGGTGGGAGGCTCATGACAAAAATAACTAGGTTCTAGTACTATCTTAGTATGTCAAATGACCTCTCAGATCAGCCTCCATGAGATACAGGTACACAAATATCCCTAGAATTCCTGTGAGATTTCTAGCTCCCTTACTGCAATGTGTAACATGTTCCCCCTGCTTCTACCCAGAGTTATCTTTTTTAAAAGATACGCTAGGTCACACCATTTCATTCCTCAAAACCCTCTACCAGCTTCGCAGCTCACTCAGAGTAAAAGTCAAAGTCCTTCCAATGGTTGATAAGGTTCAACGCTGTTTGCCTCCAGCATACTAACCTCCTTGACATTCCTGGAACATGTCAAGCATGCCCTCATCTTCGGTATTTGTCCCTGCCGTTTTCTGTAGCTAATAATGTTCCTCTTCCAGTTAACTACATAGCTCACTCTTCACACTTTTAGTACTCTGCTGAAATGTCACTAAAGTCAGGGAGGCCTTCACTGACCATCTGGTATAAAATGGCAACATCCCCTCCCCAGTACATATTGCAACCTGACATTTTATATATACTTAAAAAAAATCTTCTGACTTCCCATACTAGAATGTAAGCCCCATATGGACAGGGGGAATTTTTTATTTATTTTTTATTTTTTGAGGAAGAGTCTCATTTTGTCACTCTTGATAGAGTGCCATGCTGTCACAGCTCACAGGAACCTCAAACTCCTGAGCTTAAGCGATTCTCTTGCCTCAAACTCTCAAGTAGCTAGGACTATAGGTACCCACCACAATGCCCAGCTATTTTTAGTGATGAGGTCTCACTCAGGCTGGTCTGGAACCTGTGAGCTCAGGCAATCCCCCCTCCTTAGCCTCCCAAGTGCTGGGATTACAGGCATGAGCCACCATGTCCGGCCCCTGGGAATTTATTTTTATTATTCCTTTACAGGGTACACATGTAATATGTAAAAACAAACCACACACTATTAGGAGTTATTTATTAATACGCTCCAATTTAAGATAATACCAATGAAAATTAATTCTTAAAGCTAAATTGTTTTTCAAATTTATCATGTGATGGTAAATTGGAATAAATATCATGTGGATGTCTTCTTAACTACTAGAGGTTATCACCCCAATGGATGGGCAAAGTCCTAAATTTAACTACACATAGCTATATGCTCATCGGAAAACGACAGGCTTTTCAATGCAATGATACATATATTCTTATGATAGTATACTTTGAAAAATACATGCATGGATTTAAAGAACATATAGAATTTCAGGTGATTTTTTAAATCAATACAAATATGGGCACAAATGATGTTAATGATGTCATAAAAAATTCATCTGAGTTATATGGCTAAGCTCTCTACAGCTACAAAAAATAAAGTTTTGTTTCTTAAGCTGGTAGATTGAATACAAAGATGTTCTTTTTTTTTTTTTTTTTTT
>NW_003852552.1:1880696-1899753 GCF_000181295.1 Otolemur garnettii
CCGGCCAACTTAGGTGTATGTGGCTGGCGCCTTAGCTACTTGAGCCACAGGCGCTGAGCCTACAAAGATGTTCTTATATTATCATTTACACTTTTTGCTGAAAGGTTGAATGATGGTTGTTTTAATTCAAGTCAAACAAATTTTGATGAAAGAAATGACATCAAAATATTAAGTGAGTGATGAGAGTAAAATGAGAGTATTTTAATAAACTTCCCTAATTGTGAGACCCTACAAAGCAGTTGTTAAGTGCCCAGATAGGATGGATTGGAACCTTAGCACTGACACTTAACTATGTAGCTATAGAATGGAACAAATACTTAACCTCTCTGATCCTCAAGTTTATCTATAAAATGGGAACAATACTAAGAATGTTGTTACCTTGGTTGTGTATGTGTATATTTTAATGTCATAGGACATTGCCTAGGGTTTCTTTTTATTATTTTAAAAAATGTTTTTAAAGCTGCCTCTACGGTATCCAAGAAGCTATTTGGCAATGGAGTTGAATTTCAAGACAGAAGTCTTAGCTAAAGATGTAAATCTAGGCATCACAGAGATCATATACACCTATATTCACACATGCAGAAAATCAATCTTTCTCTCTCTGACAAGAGTACCTGGCAGATAATCAGTACTATATAAATATTAAAATATCAATTATTACTACTTTTAATAAGCATTTCAGAAGTCAATTAATTTGAGCTTATTAAAATGCAAGTTAACTAACACTTAAATGCATATAGTTGGTGCTCACTAAAGGTTTCATAAATGAAAATAATTCCTGGTGCTTTTTTTCATTAGTTATAAAATGTAAATAGTAATTGAAAAAATACAAGAATTTATATTTCTCAGAGATTATATTCAAAATATCACTAAATTGAGTATATAAAAGTAATAAAATTATCACTAATAATTACAATACTTATAGTAATATTAGATTTGCCTTGAAAAGACTTTCAAATTTATTTATTCATAATTAACTTAGAATCAACTTCAACATGAATAAATACATTTCATATGTCTATGAGCCATAGGACAAAGCCTTAAGTATATTACAATTATCAATTCATTTTCCAGGTTACTCAGGCTTGAATGTCCCTTCTCCACTTAGTTAATAGTATGTCCTCAAGATTTGCTTCTTATCCTTGAAGGTTTGGCTCTATTACAGGGCAGGATTTTAAAGGAAAGGGAGTATTGGTCAACTCATTCCCAGTCTAAACAAAACTGAAAAAGTATGTATGACAGGTGTGGTTTAGAATGAATTTTTCCAGGTATAGGGACTCACACCTATAACCCTAGTACTCTGGGAGGCCAAGGCAGGAGGATCACTTGAGGCCAAGAGTTGGAGACCAGTCTGGGCAACACAGCAAGACCTCATCTCTACAAAAAATAAAAATGTAGCCAACAGTGGTGTCACACACCTGTAGTCCCAGCTACTCAGGAGGCTAAGGCAGGAGGATTGCTTGAGCCAAGAGATTGGAGATTGCAGTGATCTATGATGGCACCACTACACTCTACCCTGGGCAACAGAGCAAGACCTTGTCTCTAAAAAATATGAATAAAATGAATTTTAAAAATCTTCTATTCCAAACATTTACCACATATGCATGCATAAAACAATCCAGCAATATTTTTTTGCCTAAAATTGTTGATTTCTACTTACATTATAGCTAGCCCACTCTATTCTTCCATTGTAGTCCCTTACATGCAACAGAATCCCACTAAAGCACATGATTGCATTCAGAGAATAAGGTGCAGTAGGGGGGATATTAACCCCCAAAATAACCATTTTCCCCTCTAGAGGGTGGGGGAGAGGTTGGTATTCTGTCTTAAATTCAAGTGTACAGATCACAACATGTAAGGTCAAAGGCACAAAAGTAGTTTGGCATCCCACACTGATTTTTTTTCCTCCTTGTTCTGAAGGCATACTCCTTGAGTAGGGAAAAAAGCAGCTATCCATCCACTCACTAGCCAGTTGAACATAATCAAGACAATTAAGAGAATGACCCATAGTTACAGTCATAAACATCAGATTTTAATCTCATGATTTTTGCAATTGTGTAAGTACTATCAAAAAAGAATATTGTGTCTCCTAGAATATTTCTCTCAGCAGTACGATTCTGAGGAAGAAATATGCCCCTCGTTGCTCCACTCTCAGTATGATTTCCCCCAAGACAGGCAACCTTTGTCAATAGTGTTGAGACAGAGTAGTAGAAATGGAGTCTCTCTCTTGCTGAGAGCTGGTCTTTACCTGCCTCAGCTGCCCAGAGTGCTAAGATTATCAGCATGAGTCCCTCCACTCAGCTACGTTTTTCAAACGTACTTAGGAAAACACAAGTCACACTATAAAAATTTTCCAAAATCATTTTAATAAAACATTCAAATAAATTTCTGTTAAACTTATGGTTTTATATTTCTATGACTTTTTGTTTGCCTAACCTCCAAGAAAAATATCCTGCTAGACATAAAACAGAATGTATTACTAAATATACCAGCCTCAATACACCAGCACATCAAACTTACAGAGAGTCTGGCATCCAGGTACCATGGAACTATAATAAATCGTAATTTAATCCCTTATACTTGAAATAATCATTCAAATTTACCATATTTTAAAGAAAAGTACTCAAAGATGATTGGGCAAAAATGAAGTATTCATTTAAACACAGTATGATCTTAATTTTATGAAAACATAAACCTAAGGTAACAAGTGGAAATCACACAGTAAGTGCTTGAACTGATCATTTGAATTCATAAATTATCTTTAGCACATTTGAATTAATTACTACATTTAGTGAGAGATAAAAAGATGAGAATAATAAGCTAAATTCAAACACAAAAAATAAGTCTAATGTAAAAACAAGTAACATTTTTTGCTTGTTTGTTTTTGTCTCTTAGCTGGCTCCCTGACTGCAACTAGTGACTCCTAATATGTAGATATTTCAGAAAAAAAGAAGCTCCACACTTCTTCTGTAAAATAAGTTAAATAATAAATTTCAACTTTTTCTGTAGCCTTTCTCTACTCTCCCCCCCCCCCAAAATTATCCATCCTAGAGTGTTTCCATTATCTTGCTGGTAAATCCTACAAAGAGTCCAATTCGTCCATCGACAAATTGGACTCTAAATATGGTTAGAAAAACAGAAAAGTTTAAAGCATTGGAAAAGCAGCGAATTGTCTAAAGATGCCAGTCGAGATTTTTTTGATGAAAAATACTACCTCCTAAAAGTCAACAGGTCAAAATTACTCATAGGTGTAGGTAAGGGTCTTCAGAAAATGAAAAGATGCTTTTGCTTCCTCAATCAGCAGATTTAAATTGCTCCCAATCTACAGTGGGATAGATGTGGCACTTCCTTGATGGCTTTCATGCTTAGGCTGTGGAGCTGACTCTGGAGCTCGCAGATGCTTTTTCCTGCCTGTCTTCTGGATGAAGTTAAAGCGACATCCCTCATACTCCCGGGCGTCATCCACACTTTCTCCAGTGGACCTTTGAGGGGCTTTATCCAGAATCATGTGTGCATTAACTGTGTCTAGAATATTCACAGTTAACGCATTCACGTTCTGCATGACACGAATCATTAATATCTCAAGACTCTTTGCCTCTGCGGAACCTTGAAGGACGCCAAACACGTTAGCATATACTCCGACTGGCAGCAGGGTTGTCTGCTTGGCTTTATCTCCGCCAAGCCAATGCTGAGCCTCGATTGGCTTAGAGGTCATATCATCAGTTTTGTAAAGAATGCAATTTCAAGCCCTCTCTGCCTGTCTGATTATTCCCACAATGACGACCTAGGAAACTACAACTCCCCTAACCTTGAACACATTATCAACCAGAGTGGAGGTGAGCAGCTGGTTTACACAACAAGGTATAACTTTCTCCATTTGGAGTCTGGGCCTGCAGGACTTCCTCGCTGGAGTTGCACTTTCCTCGGAGGTTTGGTCACTGCCTCCACTAGCCTCACCCTCAGCAGAGATGCTCCCCCAGCTTCTAACCCCACTCTTATTCATCTTAAGGATAGCTGAGGAAAAGGAGGTGATTTGGCTATAGTCAGGAAGCTCTACAAACTGGCTTGGAGCTCCACCAAGGGCTACTACCACATGCTCAGGGCTTGATGACACCACCAACTTCACGCCACGCATGTAGCCAATCAGCTACCAGAATGCAGCTGCCTCCAGCCAATTGGGGCCTGTCAGGTTCTCACCAGATTCCATAACTCTTTGGGGTGTGCTAGTGGTTGCTACATTTTAAAAGTATTGCGTGTAATCTCAAGCTTTTCTTGCCACGCTCACAAAAATGCATTTTTACTAGTCCCACTCCATTCCTTTCTGAATGCTACAACTTCCCAAGTTTGAAAGGAATAAAATCACAAAGCCAAAATACTTAGTTTCAGAAATAAATATATAACAATTATCTGAGTACACAACTAGATTTCCAGGTAAACATGGATATTTAACTCTTAGCTCTGTAAAATAATACAATAAATATCAACAAAATAATGTTCATATTCTTTAAATTGCCCATTACTAGAGATACAATTAACTATATTTTTAAACGTTTACAACTTCACAATCAGACATTGATGTTTTATTATCAGATTTCTACTCAGAAAATCTTGAGGAGAAAGTAATGTACTTGCTTAAATTTATGAACAATTATATGTATCACAAATTGCATGAATCATATCAAAATAAGAACCACATACCTGACGGGATTGCTTGTTAAAGAAACCCTCAGGGATTCTAGGCAGTTGAGAAGTTTCTCATCTGAAATGCCAGATCGTAACTCATGAACATATTCTTGTGAGGACAGGGTGCACTCATGTTTGCTGTTTCTCAGTCCACCCTATAAAATGAAAAAAAAAATACCATTTTAGACAAACAACATTGTTTAAAAGTTGAAAGTAAAGTAATACATAGAATACATAAATATTTTACTATGATATAAAAATGTGTACCGAGTGCTAGGGTACTTAAAAATTCTTGATCACAGAATTAATGTGCTAAAATTGCATGGTGTATATCTTGACATTCTTCTCATCTTAATTTAAAAGGAAATTACACTGCTGGTGCTCATGACCTAAACAGAATATGAACTTGAATTGCACAGTATCACTGACAGGGGAGCTTAAATTTACAATCTAGGCATTAGGATTAATGTTAGCTATTCCTCCTTAACCCAAAAGATGAGTATTTAAAAATCATTCTATTAATTTTCCTAGTTAATATAGTTATATTCAATTCTACAAAATACATCAAAGAAAATTTAATCTAAAGCATTACACCCAGCCCAAATCTATTGAAAGATATCAAAGTATCAGCCTATCTTTGAAAACAAATGAAAATGGTTATTGAAATGTAAAACAATAGTCTCCAAACAGCATGTTAATTAATCAAATTAGTCTAAAGCATTCACCACTTCCCAAGTATTCCTTCCTATTTCTCCCATGTTGTAGATTAATCCTAAAAAGTCATTAAATACATTTATCTGATAGCCAATAGTTTTTAGCTTAATTTCCAATATACATGGATTACTTCTAGAACTCATTATCTCATCACAGCCCCCTAGCCTCATCAGCCTTACTTTAGCTATGTAAGTAGTTCAGGGAAAAGGCTGAGAGGAAAACATTGTCAACACGTTCACTGTACTAATAACTCACAGTTTCACATTCTAGACATACCTAATCATAACTGCACCTCTCCTATATTATAAATGTATATCCCTGAATTAAGACCAGCTTGATTCGTACCAAAGTTATTGAAAGGAAAAAAAAACTCTAGCTTGAGTCCCATATTTCAAATTTATACAAATTACACTCAGTTTCTGCTAAGTATCTAAGGATATTTATAAGGAAATATTAATATATCACAAGGATATATCATAGAAAACATAATATCATAAGGAAAGGAATTTTTCCCCATTGGGTAGAAGTAGTATCATTAGAGGATATGGAACTTTTAAAAAAAGTCTTAATAATGAGAGATGTATTCCCTAGGGTTTTACACTATTTGGATTTTTATTGAGACTGCTTCCTCAATGTAGAAATTCTTAATCATTCTTAATTTCTAAATTAAAAAAATTCTATTAAATAGTAAATATTTAAAGTCTGATAAAGGCTTATAAAATAGAGGGAAACTCTATTCCCTTAGCACTGTAGCACTATTATTATTAGTACAGCATTTACAATGTTCTGGAAGAGGTCATTATTTGTGTCTATCTCTCTTCTACATTAGGAACTCACATATGCCAAGTGCTTAACACAATGCCTGAATTTAGTGAGCCTCAACAACAGTGCACTGTCTTTAAATTTGTCCATAACAAAGAACAAAGAATATTATTTTCATCTGTTTAGCTCCCATATTTTGTGTAATAGCCACTGACTTGATTTTTCTTCCTTTGTTACGTTAGAAGATACAGGAAACTTTTAAGACTATACTGGATAAATCACCACATAGATAGCACTGTAATAATGTCACTGTACAATCCTGTCCACATTCCTATAACTGATGTACACATCTCTTACCCTACAAATAAAAAGTAAATAATTAAAGCATAATCTTGAAAATTTAAAATCACACATTTTTGCTCAACCAACTTACTTTCTACAATAATACGAAGTACAGTAACAATCGCTCTATTTACTGCATACACCACTCTGAGAACTACTAGCACAAGACGTTAAAATTTTGCGAGTCTACAGTCACATACTACTTGCATATAATCCTCCAAGTTACTTTTTGAATTAGTTTATAAAAAGGCATTACTGATCACCCCCTAGAAGCTTGTATGCAGAGTTGATTCCTATGGAATGACCTTTGTATTTTGCTATTTTCTCTGCTTGATATTCTCACGAACCCCAACCTCTCCATTGCTGGATCCCATCATTTAAGTCTCAGCCCGAAAGCCTTCCCTCCATGTTCTAATTATCGTCACAATACCATTGAAAACATCATTTATACTATTAGTTCCATGAAAGTTTATCTTGTTCAGCAATTTAGCTGTTTACTACATTTTCCCCACCAAAATATAACCTCCAGAAAGGATCCTTGCCTGTCTTGTTCACCACTGTATCCTATGATCACAAGACAGTGCTTGACACCAAGAAAGTACTCAATACATACTTCCTAAATGAATGGATGGGTGGATGGGAGGGTAGGTGGAAAGAGAATAAAAAATGAATAAATGACTGATGAGTTTCAACATGGTAAAACTTCTAAGCTTAGTTTAGCTTTGCTTCAGAGTGTTACAGTTCTGAGTTTCTTTTTAAATGTGAATATTTATTCTTTATTTCAAATTAATATGAGGGCACAAATTTTTAGATTATATAGTTCTCACTTCCGGGGTAAAGTTCCAGTTGTAAAAGAGGCCCTCACCCAGGGGGCGTGTTATACACCCTCATGATGTGCACCATGGGTGAGATCCCACCTTGTGCCCTCCTTCCTTTGGCCAATCGTCCTCCCTCTTCTCTCTTCCTCTTCCTCCTCCCCCTGCCTCCATACCCCCATACTAGACTATATTTGTGTTTCATTGTTCATATGAGCATGTAATTATTTATAAGTGGCTTCATAGTGGCATTGAGTACATTAGATATTTATTTTTTCCACTCTTGCGATACTTCACTAGAAAGAATGTGTTTCAGCTCCATCTAGGGAAATGTAAAAGATGTAAAGTCTTCATCTTTTTAATGGCCGAATAGTATTCCACGGCATACATATACCACAGTTTGTTGATCCATTCATGAGCTGATGGGCATTTGGCATGCTTCCATGACTTGGGAATTATGAATTGAACTGCAATAAACATTCTGGTACAAATGTCTTTATGGTAAAATGACTTTTGTTTTTCTGGGTAGATACATAGTAGTGAGATTGCAGGATCAAATGGAAAGTCTACTTTTAGTTCTTTGAGGATTCTCCATACTTCTTTCCAGAAAGGCTGTATTAATCTACAGTCCTACCAGCAGTATAAAAGTGTTCCCTTTTCCCCACATTCACACCAGCATCTGAAGTTTTTGGACCTGGTGATAGGGGCTAATGTCACTGGGGTTAGGTGATCTCTCAGAGTAGTTTTGATTTGCATTTCTCGGATGATTAAAGACAATGAGCATTTTTTCATGTGTTTTTTGGCCATTCATCTGTCAGGATTTTATCAAGTTGAAAAGCTTTTGCACAGCTAAGGGTACCACAAACAAAGCAAATGGACAGCCTTTAGAATGGGAGAAGATTTTTGCCTGTTATGAACCTGAAAAAGAAAACTGATAACTAGAATCTACAGAGAACTCAAATTAAGCAATAAGAAAAGTGCAAACAATTCCCTCAGTAAGTAGGCAAGAGACTTGAACAGTTCTGAGATTTTCAGTTACAAAATATTCAGAAATGCTGAGTATAGAACAGGTAAACTGAGACACTATATGGCATGCTGAGGACAGCTCAGGCTTTCCAACTTGGTTTGATTTATGGCTCCAGTCATTTACCTTCTTGAAATCTTTAGGCAGGCTATTAACTAATCTCTATAAACCTGTTTACTCATCGATGACATAGGGGTAATATATAGCTATCCCTCAGGTTTGTCATGAGGATTAAGTGAGATAATGCATACAAAATGCCTAAAACAGGCATTTCATATGTGGCAACTCATAGACACAGAGAAAGCTATTCAGAAAACGCTAGCTCCCTTTTTCTAAATAACTCTCTATAGGACTATTCTATAGAGAGAATAGAATAACTGGGACATATGATTGTGGCTGAGAGAATCTTTATGGACAACTATGTCAGCCCATCACCTTGTGGCTTATCCCATCCACGTCTTAAAAACAAATTGAAATTATGAAATTTAGGATACCCTTTGTTTATAAGAAATAGAAGCAAACAGTCAAATGGAACATGACAGAGAATACATAATTTTATAGAATAAAATGCCTTTTACCACACTTGGAAGAACTCTGGAGTTCTAACATAAGTTCATAGTTGATAATTATGAAAACAAGATAGCATGTTAAGGCTGGCACGGCTCTTGATGATCAGCTCTTCTAATATCCTCATTATAGAAATAAAGAAACCAGGTGATTGCTCAAGTTCACATAATTAGTGAGATTAAAAGACTAAAATACAAATATTCTGATCCTTGAGTCCCTCCTTTCTCTACTATATGACGCTTTTTCTAAATTTTGAATAAAAAGTTAAGGCAACAAGTATTTAGTTCTGAAATCTGTATTACAAAATGTCCAGGTATCAAAGTATCTCCAGCATAATCAATATGGTACAACTTAATATTAAAGAAATCACCTAAAAACAAAACAGTGCAATAGATTAAACTAATTCTCACCACACTTAATAAGGCTGTAATACAAAAATGGCTTATTATTAACATCCTGTTCTGATCCTGAACAAAGGAAACAACCAGATAATGGATGGATAATAATGGAAATTTTAATTAGCTGCTCTGTATGAGATTAATGAAAATTACCACTGTGCCCATTTGATCTTTAAAAAATAATGCAGGCAAAGTTAGCAATTAGCGTACATAATACCATTCCAAAGCTAGGTGAACAAAAAGCTTTCCTAATTTGAAGCCAGTCCTTAATTTGAAAATCATTAGGATGTAGATATGTCAGTGTGACTGTGTTTGTATTATTCTAATATGGTACACAATAAGCCACGACAGGAAGGTTTAATAATCACGTATTCCCCTTACTCTGATATGAAATGTTAATATCAAGACCAGACAAGTAATATACTAAGAAGAATATTTTAAGTTTGCAGTGTAGTTTATATTGACTTAGTCTGAGTCATGATCTGCCATTCTTTAATGTAAAAGCAGATTTAACTATAATTTGAGAAAAGGCGTCATAGTTTTTGCTGCAGACACTGGATAGAAATGTATTGATTATATACAGATCTTTTTAGCTACAGCACATGCACAGATAGCAACTACTTAGTGGTATCATCTTCAAATAGGAAGGATAACATTCTCATGAAAACAGTAATATTGTTACTGTTATTGACCATGATTTATAAACCCTAACGTAGTAAAGTTTCTTTGGCTATTTTAATCCAGTGAGATTCTTATCTATCATTGTAGTTCTCTGAAGATACAATTTACATATTAACTAATTTGGAATTATATCTAAAGAGGGTCAGTTTTGTTCTTTGAGAGGTTCCTATAACTTTAAAAGCACAAGAAATTGAAAGCCATTTTCCTCATCATTAGTTCCTTGAGTTCAACTATGAAAAGGAAACACAAAATAAGTGCCCCATCCAAGTGAACCTACCTATTTATTATAATAGTGATGTATTTGGTAGGCTATTCAACTCTGAATATATCACAAAACCTTTACAGGGCTTCTTTCCATTTATCTGGGGAAAACATCTCTTAAAGGGAGAGTATTAGAGTTAAGTAATCCATTTGTGAAAAAATATAAAAAAATCATTAAAATTACTACATTTAAAATAATTTATATCCAATTTACATTGAAAATTATTTCAATTGCACAAGTAATATAGAATAAAAGATACTACATATTATCAATTGAAGTGTGTGAAAAGAAAATCTATGGAGGAATTATACTATGAGATAATTTCATATAGCATTATTTTTTATTACAGACTGTTTTAAAATAAGGCACTTTCAGGCCAAACGCGGTGGCTCAAGTCTGTAATCCTAGCATTTTGGGAGGCCGAGGCAGGGAGATTGCCTGACCTCAGGAGTTCGAGAACAGCCTGAGCAAAAGCAAGACTCCCATCTTTACTAAAAATAGAAAAACTAGCTGGGCATTGTGGCAGGCACCTGTAGTACCAGCTACTCGGAAGGCTGAGACAAACAGACTGTTTGAGCCCAAGAGTTTGAGGTTGCTGTGAGCTAGGATGCCACAGCACTCTACCTAGGGTGACAGAGTAAGACTCTGACTTTACCACACACACACACACACACACACACACACACACACAAAACTACTCTTAAAAAAATAAATATTAAAAGAGAGCAAAAAAGTCTTTATTTTTAGTAATCTACAACTTAAAATTTAGTACTTCTTTCATTTATGATTGTAAGCCACAGAATACAGTGGTATTAATAACACATGCAACTTGGTTGCCAAAAACAGAAGCCATATTTTCCTACCTTACCACACACACATTTGTGGAAGTTATCTCAGGTATCATTTATGCTCATCACATCTTCAAAATTATCTGACTTATACAATCTCCCACTTTATCTTATGATTTAACAGATATTATAAAGAATGCATTACTTTGTCTCAATTTTTCAATTAACTATTTTGAGATATTGGACATATGCATGCAATTGGAAGAAATAATACAGAGAGAACTCCTGCTTCCCCCAAAGGTAACATCTTGAGAATTTATATTATAACGTTGCAACTGGGACATTTACGTTGATAAAACCCAGCGATCTTATTCAAAGTCCCATACTTCTACTTAATTGTGTGTGTGTTGTGTATGTATATAGTTCGGTGCCGTTTTATCATGTATAGATGTATCTATTCTACAACCACAGTGAAGATGCAGAACAGTTCCATCACCAAAAGGATCCCTCATGTTGGCCTTCCATAACCAAAACCACCTCTTTTCCACAACCCTCCACCTCAGCCACCACTAATCTAGTCTCTATTTCTACAGTTTTCAAGACTGTCATTTATATGAAATCATACTGTATGTAACCTTTTCACATGAGCTTTTTCCATTTAGCATAATGCCCTGGAGAGTCATACAAGCTACTGCATGCATCATTAGTTTGTTCCTGTTTGTTATCGAGTAGTATGCCACAGTATGAATGGAGTATTCTACAGTTTATTTAACCGTTTACCTGGTGAAGGATATTTCATTTGTTTCCAGTTTGTGTCTATTGTGAATAAAACTATGAATATCCATGCACAAGTTTTTTGTGTGAACTTAAGTTTTTACATCTCTGGAATGTGTCATCGCTTTTTAAAGACCATTTGAAAAATATACTTTAATATAATTGCTTTCTTTTTTAATGGTACGTTTCTTATATTGTGCATTTAAAATCGTGATCCTAAGAAAGTATCTATAAGCTTGCTAGACTGTCAAAGGGGCCCACAGCACAAAAAAATTAAAAATACAGTAGCCTCTTTCCCCTCTTTTGTAATCACACTACATTTACTCCATCCACTGTATTAGGAAAGGAGAAAAAACATGCTACCATTTTAAATAAAGTTCACCTATGTATCTAACGACTTTAAAAAATGGGTAGGATCTGATCAATGACAGTATCTGATAGGAAAACTAATTTATCTGTCATAGCCAGTATCTTCACTGTAGTGTTTAAAGATTGGAATAATAGTGAAAACTTTATCAACATTTGCTATGTTGGGATGAAGTCTGTGACAGTATTTTAACATACTGGTTTTTCTCCCTGGTTTACCATTTTATAGATCCAATTCCAAGAGTACCTTTAGATGTTGTAACAAAGCCAATTTAATAATACTTTTGAAGATTATAAATGTTTTCTAGAGCCTAGATATAAACTACATTTTAAGCAGGTAATGAAGCTATAAATTGTAAATGAAATAAAGAGAAATTCCTTCTACAAACAAAAAAAAAAATGACTCCATTATTTCCGGACCTCTAGCTTTCCAAACGTTTTAGGAAGTACTATCAGACAAAATGAACATACTGAATGTTATCAGTTCCTTACTTACCTACTGATGGGAGGTAGTACATCAATAGTAAAATAACCAAAGGACAGGAAACAAGGAAAAGTAACAGAACTGCAACTAAGTGGCAGGGAAATAAATGGATGTATGCCCCCAGCACTGAATGAGATTGACAGATTTAAGGATCAACAACACCTTACATTTCTATAGCTAAAAGAGCTTTCACAACTTTTCCTGCAAACTATTTCATCTGAATCTAACAACAGATGAAGATATTACTCCAACTATTGTTTTTGTAGTTGTGAAAATTGAGTCAGTGAGAAGACATGACTTGTCTGAGACTACATAACTAGGAAGTAATTGTCAGAAGCAAGGCTAGAAACCGAACTATAGAGCTCCCTTCTGTAGACAGTACAAAACCATCTTCAAAGGGACAGAATTTATTCCAAATGGAGGATTATAACCAAAAAAAAAAAAGGAAAGCAGACAAGTTTCTGAAATATCCTTACTCTTAATAGCTGTATGAATTTAGTCAAGTTACTTCCTGAGCCTTGGGTTCCCTGTCCGTAAAATGGGAACAATGTAGTATGTACCCTCAGGCTTGTCATAAGGATGAAATAAGAATCCAGGTAAAACAAAATGTCTCAGTAAGTGTTTGGTACCATTACACAAGGTGTCCATAAAGTTCGTGTTCCATTTAAAACTGTACACTATTTTAAATTGCACACGAACTATATGGACACTCTGTATATTATTTTATCATTAATTTAATGGGTACTTTCTTTAACAATTGCCTAATGGAAGAAGTACTTATGTTGTGAAGCTATTAGTTTTCATTCACCTAAATTATTCCAGCAGACAATGGGCTGCTATTTTTGTGAGATGCTTAGGTATGGATTTCTACCTTAGGTAGGAGAAGACTATTATTTACAAACTGTATTCTGATGATCCATAGAGATCACTGAGGTGTTTGGGGGTCTGCTTTAGGGGCTGAGGAGAGGATAAGCAAAAAGGAAAGTTACTAGGAGAGTCCCCAAGTCATTTGCTCCCCCAATAATGAGGATGCTTACACATTTATCTGCTTTATATATTCATATTCCATATATGATTCCTTATGGATTAGCTGCTATGATGTTAAATAAAATAACGTAACGTTTGAAATCCACTGAGCCAGATGATCTCAAAGCTTCTGCCCTTTTGAATCTGTGATTTGGAGTATGTCACCATCTGCATGCTAAAGCAGAAGCTTTTCTTTTTTGAAGTAAAAATTTTAACTGACCCACTATATTCTATGTATGCACACTGATTACCCAGGTTTTCAGTTTCTTCACAAAACTGCACTACAGAGACAGACGGCATCTGTCTCTTATTGTGCATATGGCATCTTTTTTCTATTTGAATATTACTACTCAGCATTAATTGACTTTCCATGAAGTTCCAGGCACTGGGGGATAAAGTCAAGACATATCCTTGCCGATGCACAGCTTATACTCTTTTAGGTGTGGTGAGGAACACTAAGCAGACCATTACCAAGCAATGCAACCAGTGCCCTGAGAGAAATAGATACGGGTGATATGGGAGTTTGAAGGATAGTGGACTTGACTCTCTTGGAGAAAGAAAGTCAGGCAAGCTGTAAAAGTTGTTCACCTGTGACAGATAAGGCCATTTAAGTCAGAAATTACAATAAACACGGAGTCATAATAGAACATGCCATGTTTGGGGATTTGCTAATAGATCAATAAATCTGGAACTCAGAGTTAATGTTTTTCACACTGAGATCCCTGAACAGGGTCTTAATGTTCTCTGAATCATATCCAGTGATTTTTTTCAATTATATTATTTTGTTTCATAAGATAATGTGATAAAGCTTAATATAAACTGGATCATCTAGATAGCAACCTTATAACCAAGGCCTGTCATGTATTCTCAGCATCTACTTAGGATCACAATGTTACTGGGAAGTAGAACTTTAATTATCCCAAGCTAATAAGATAGACTTAGTATGAAAATGCATTTGTACCAAAAGTAAGACCAAATGACATGGCAGCATACTGTACTAATCAGAATTTAACCACAGATCAGAAAACACTAGTGGCACAACTGGGTCATCCTATGGTACAGTAGGCACAGAGAACTCAAAAGTGCCTACCCTGCAGTATATTTACAATGTGAATGACAATTCAGATTCACTAAGTCATTTATCACTTGAAATAAAGCTACTTTAAATTTTATTTGTTTCATAATTTTATTAACATGTGTATTGTATGTTATGAATTGTGTAAGAGCTATTGGCACAGTTTGTATCTTATTTTGTGTTGGTATATATTTAAACTATATAAGTAAAAGTATTTTAAGTCAACACTGGGGGCTTTGGGAAGTCTTAAAGGGGGTCTATATTTTCCTCATATTTGAGAAACTACCATAGGTGAAGAAGGCACTGGAAGTGTTTGGGCTGTGAAGTGACAACCCCAAGTATATCTTCAATGATGGCTTGGGCAGGGAGATGTAGAGAAGTAGCTAGGGGAAGAGAATGGAAGCAGAATGTACATTTCTTTAGAGTCTTTTAAAATCATTAAGGGAAAAACTGATGATGTGCTAATCATTACCATTGCAGTTAGAAAGAGAATACTGGATTACAGAGTCATTAAAGACAAAGACTTATTTCACCCAAGGAAGTGAATGGGAATGCTGGTGTAGTTAAAGAAAGAGGAACTAAGAGGCTTCCCAGGGCTAGGCAGCCTTTCTGAGGTGTTAATGTTATCTACACTCTTACAGATCAGGAAATCTGTGCTTAGAAAACCTGGGCAAGGGGCTTGGCGCCCGTAGCACAGTGGTTATGGTGCCAGCCACATACGCTAAGGGTGACGGGTTCGAACCTGGCCCGGGCCAGCTGCAACAAAAAATAACCGGGCATTGTGGCAGGCACCTGTAGTCTCAGCTACTTGGGAGGCTGAGGCAAGAGAATCGCTTAAGTCCAAGAGTTGGAGGTTGCTGTGAGCTGTGACACCACAGCACTCTACCAAGGGTGACATAGTGAGACTCTGCCTAAAAACAAAAAACAAACAAACAAACAAACAAAAAAAAAAAACCTGGGCAAGGTCACATTACTATAGCTACTGGTAGAGTCGTAATTTGATCCCAGGTCTGTCTGACTCTAAGGTCCATATACTTAACCACTGAGTACACTATGTCTCCACATTAATACTAACAAAGTTATGTTCAAGACTCATTGAGAATATAGAAAGTGAGAAGAAAAGGCCAAGTAAGAAACCTTGAGCCATGCTTCCTTTTAGTAGCACACAGCAAGAAGTACAGACAAGAATGAGTAAGAGGGAGAAGACATTTTAATTTGTATGTATACAACTGAATATTGAATTTTCACTTTATGTGAGGTGACCTGTAAAAATTATTGCAATATTAAAGTGACCATTTATCTACAGTGAAATCAGTTAGTCCATAAACATTTGGGTTAACTAAAGAAACTGACATCTTTGGAATCAACTAGTATTTTAAAGTAGGATAGTCTTCTGATTAGCGTCTAAAAGAGGAATGATTTGTTTAGATGAGTATATGTAAATTCTCAGAATACATGAAAGTGGATGCTTTTTGGTTTCATTTCAATAAACTGATTTTACCTAATGAATTCAAACATTTGTGTTTATTTTCTACAGCGGTGATGAATTCATAGGCATTATTCAAGCTTTTTGTGATAAATAAAATCTTTGTTGCATTAGAACCAATTTTAGTTCTCAAATAGTAGACAATGAATATCACAAAATACTACTTACCCAAAGCCCTAGCATAAGTTGAAAGAACAACTTTACAAGAATATTGAGCCAGTACTCGAACATATAGTCTTCATAGACTTTTAATAAAAGCAAAAACAATGTTCTGGCCTATAAATGCTACATACCATGTTAGACGTTCTAGCAATGGAAACAGTAGTATAACATTACCCAATATCTGTCTATTTCTGCTGGTAATATTCTTCCCTCTAAAAATCTCAGTAGTGAATCTGAACATAAGAGAATACATGTTCTTCTTTCCCCAAAATAATTATTTTAGAAACAATATTTCTTCGTGGTCTACATTCCATAATTATTTTAACATGGCATCCACTTCTCCCAGAAAAAAAATTAATATAACCTAACACACACGCACACCTCCAAAAGGCTTCAGTTCTTTCTTCCACTATCCAAAGTAGAATATAGATGTTAATCATCTTCAATGGTTAATATTATTAGTAATCACTTTATAAACTTCCTCACAGAATGAATGAGCCTTTCAACTTATCAAATATATTCAGGGAGGGTTTGATACAGCAAAGAATAAAAAGTACAACTCATATGAATTTTTAGGGGCATATTTACTTGATATTAAACACAACAATTTATACTACCCAAATCTGACATTGGTTTGAAGGCTCTGTTGCCAATTCCACATTCCTTTGAACAAAACAAGACAAAATTTTAAAAAATCAGCCATCTGGAGCTCAGTAGGTTAATATGCTATTCTGACATTTCTAACTAGTACAATTAGGGGCACAATATTCTCAAAAGAAAAGACTGCTAAGTGATGTGTGTCTTTGGGAAAAATAAGGAATCTTGCAAAAATTAAAAACCCGAAGATTTCTTATGTTATTTCAAAAGTTGTGACATGTTGCTGTCAATTATTAGTATTGTTATGCAGATCAACCTAGTCAGGAATATAACAAGAGTTTCTAGGAGGAAAAGCCATTATTCAGGCCAGGGGTGGTGGCTCACACCTCTAAACCTAGCACTCTGAGGCAGGTGGATTTCTTGAGCTCAGGAGCTGGAGAGCAGCCTGAGCAAGAGCGAGACCCCATCTCTCAAAATAGCTCAGCATTGTGGCAGGGGTCTGCAGTCCCAGCTACTCGGGAGGCTGAGGCAAGAGCATTACTTGGGCCCAGTTGTTTGAGGTTGCTGTGAGCTATGACGCCACAGTGCTCTACCCAGGGTGACAGAGTGAGGCTTTGCCTCAAAAACAAAAAAAAAAAAAAAAAAGAAAGAAAGATAGAAAGAGGCATTATTCTAAGCATGAAGAGGAATCCATGTATGTCTCTATCTTTCATATTACATATTGGGGGGTTGAGAGAAGGAGGAAGGGAGAGAGTGAGAGGGAGGGAGGCACCAGGGGAGCATGTGTAACAGAATGTGCATGTGCCACATTCCACTGGGTTTCCAAGTCCCATACGACTTAGAAAATGTCTACTTTTATTCTATGCCTCTGCATAAAACCCAAAGGCAAACAGATTACTCACCCCTGAGATTACTCACATGCTCCATCATTACTCTCAATAATCTTTTACTTCATCCATGGGTCACTGTAAGTTTTACTCATTCAGGAGATTCGTCCTGGGCGGTGACTTTTTAGAAATGATTTATATGATTTTTTAGTAATATATCTATTGTTCCATGTGTGATACACTTTGTATGTCTAGAATTTTAGAAAAGCCTAGGGTTGGGGGAGGGGGGTTATTTCATTCAATATATATTTTCATTTATTGAAGCATCAAAATCTGCATGGGGGAGCATTTTTATGAGAAATACCACAAAGAATAGCAAAATTATAGATGTATATGTCGCAACTAATTTGTGACAATTCAAAAAAAAATGCCAGTAAGGCAAAAAACTAAAAAAATTAAAATTAATTTCAAATACTGCTGACATTCCAAAGCATTCAAAGAAAAGAGTTTCTCTTGGAACATTAAGAACTGATATAGGCCCACTATCAAACTGCCTAAGTCCCTGAAAGCAAAAGTAAAATAAAAACTAAAGGGAAAAGTTCTATTCTTGTCATAATTAGTTGCATGGGTTTACAAAAAGCACAAGCTGGTGGTGGTCAAAACAGACCCATCTAAAATACCATATACAGTATAGCATCTACGCCTTAAATGTGAACTTTGAAGAGCGGTAAATGCTTTGAGTCCTTAAAAAAGTACATTGTGTATATAAAACATTATTTTATCTAAGAGATTAATTATTTCAAAGAATCTTTTTGCTCCTACAGTATGCTAGTTTTTGTGGCAGTAGATAACCTTTATGCCTACTTTTATATTTTTATCTCAACCTGCAGAATGATATACTACATACCTACTATCTGCTAGACACTGGGAATACAAACTTGGCTAAGACATAGCTTCTGTCCTTAAGGAATTGAAAGCCATATTGAGCTGTTCTCATTTTCTTCAGAACTTTTCATGAAACTTTTAAAATGACACTTAGGGATTATTTAAATTTGTCACCTAACTCTCCCATTCATCTCAAAATTCCCACTGTTTTTATAACAACACTCTTTCTAGATTAGAAAAAGTAAGTTCGACTTTTAGATACAACTTTGTAAGATTCAGAAAAACACATAGATTCAGCTAACAAGGATATATTATTTTTCTTTTTTTTTTTTTTTTTTT
>NW_003852552.1:1899863-1923284 GCF_000181295.1 Otolemur garnettii
GCTATTTTTTGGTTGCAGCCGTCATTGTTGTTTGGCGGGTCCGGGCTGGGGATTCGAACCCGCCACCTTAGGTGTACGTGGCTGGAGCCTTAGCCGGTTGAGCTATAGGCGCCGAGCTGGATATATTATTTTTCACACTACTGTTTGTTGCCCAGATCTTTGGCTGCAATATCATAAATTAGTAAAGTCAAATATTTGTACCATTTTTTTCTCACCATGTTAACCTGTGGTGAGTATTTTAATGAATATGTTCTCCTTCTTGCATTTTCATGTAATATGTAATCAATACCAAAGAATATATGTTAATTATATGAAAGTTACAAAGCAGAAACTAATTATTCATAAGCCAAATATCAGTGTTTGCTTCGTTTGGAGAAATCTTATAGTCAACCAATACTTTGTGTAAGAAACAAATAAAAGTTTTAGGTTCTTCATAAGCTAAACAGGGGACAAAAAAGTTTGAAAGTATAGTAATAAATTAATTTCTACTATTCAAATTTTCAATAGATGTTAGTATTTGGCCCTAATATTAGAACTTTTGGAGGAACACCAAATGTATTAGAAAAAAAGATTTTTCAGTAATTCCTCTAGCATCTCCCTAAAATGAGACATACTACCCCTGTTTTATAGATTGGGAAACTTCTTTCATTAAATTTGGCTGTGAAACACAATAACAAATGCTGGGAATAGAACCTAGAGCATCTGATTTCTAGCCCAGTGTCCTCCTATCCATTAGTCTTTCTCTCTCACGCCTTTGGTGCTTCTCATTGTCCTAAAATGCAGTCCAGGATTGCTTATTCTTCAAAGGAGTGGCTCAGTTGTCAAGGCCACAAAGATAAATGAAATAAAATATTATTTTAAAAAGAAATCTCTACCATTTGTATTTGTCAAATTTACTCTCATATATCAGGCTTTAATAAAGGAAAAAGAGATGAGAGTGAAAGAGCTAAGGAATGAAAGAATACAAGTAGTAATTAATAATAAAGAAGAGGCTCGGCGCCCGTAGCACAGTGGTTACGGCGACAGCCACATACACCAAGGCTGGCAGGTTTGCTGGCGGGTTCGAACCCAGCCTGGGCTAGTTGAACAACAATCACAATTGCAATAGCCAGGAGTTGTGGCTGGCGCTGGTAGTCCCAGCTACTCAGGAGGCTGAGGCAAGAGAATCGCTTAAGCCCAGATGTTTGAGGTTGCTATGAGCTGGGACACCACGGGACTCTACCCAGGATGATATAGTGAGACTCTGTCTCAAAAAAAATAATGATAATAAAATAATAAAAGAGAGATACAAAATAGGAGAAAAGGTAGAAAATACTAAAGAATAATGATGACAAAAAAGAAAGCATTTCCTTCATCACAAAGCATGTATAACCTCTCCTGCTTCAACCAAGAAAGATTTGTACCTTTTCAACCTCAACCATTCAGAGGAGATTTATTGAAATATATAGCATGTTCAATTTGTTAAAATAGGCCTCAGGATACATCTTTATAAACTTCACTTCTACCTCCTTCATTAATATGTTTTACTTACAAACAGACATTTATAAACAGGAATATGTATTATACAATACTGAGGCAGAAAAGAAAAAAAAAATCCCTATAAAGGGTTTCTCATGTGTATTTCCTTTAAAGTTTTTTTTCTTCAAGTCCTAACACCCCCCTCATCAATTACACAGTGAATGATCTGGACAAGACTTAGACTTTGCCTTAAAAGATTACAGCTCAAGATTCCCTGGCAAGATCAAGGCAAAAGTAGTCACAGTAAAACAAACTGACAAACTAATAATGAGAAGAGAACTTTGGTTGTAGGATGATGGCATTATTTTAATGCTCACTAATTAGTATAAATGAATATGAAACCAGTTTATGCCTTTGATATAATGTATGTTGACCCAACCATGCATACAGGCTCAGATTCAGAAATTTACATAGAAACCCAACTAAAATCCAAACTCAATATATGGTCAAGATCTCCTAATTAACGCTACCAATAGCAGGAATTCTTGCAGTAGTGTTCAGTCTTGGGAATTCAAGGTAATTATCCAATGAGCATCTACTATACATAGGTCACTGTGACAGTTTTGAGACCGACTATGCTATGATACATTATTTCACTTCCAAGAAACATAGGACAGAGCCCTTTCTGACTGACCTGTGCAAGTTTCAACTTGCTCAGCTTACTGGTGTCACTAAGAAGGCTTCATTTGTTTCCATCCACATGGATTTTATGTTTCTTGACTTTTGTGTATCTCAAAACTTTCATAATGACCCATGTATGTAAGTCACTATATTAAGTACTTTAGGTAAAACAGAGACAAATAAGATAGGCTGTGCCTTCAAGGGAATTAGAGAGAGAATGCTCATTAATCTCAATGAAGTGTCACCATTACAATGATTAATTCATTCAAATACTTCCTGAGTTATCAATTCATTTCTATTATTGTGATTAGTATTAATGATATGATGACCAGGAAGATGGTGCTCATACTTGAGGTTAAAAATATAGATCCCAAGGAGTTTACTCACTATAGATCAAACCATACAGATTCATTCAATGAAAACATATCAAGCATTTACTGTGTGCCAGACACTCTGCTATCCCCCATGGATATGGTAATAACCAAGTAGACAATGGGGTTCTATTCAGGTGGTTCCTATTTTTAGGAATATAAAAATAAAGAAAATGGCATAGAGTGGTAGGGGAACACATTGGAGGACACAACCCAGATATCTAAAAATTGCCTTCCCAAAAGAAGGGATGTCTAATATGAAACCTGAAGGATACATAGGAATTAAAGAGCATAAGAAAACGCTCAGGCAATACTGGATGATAAGTAAGGAAGAATGTTCCAGGTGGAAGGCATAGCACCAGTGAAGACTCAGTGATAGGAGAGAATAGAGGAATGAAAAAGAAAGAAAGCGAGCATGCCTGTGGGGATGTGGGGGTGTCTTTTTGTGTATACTTGTTTCTGTGTGACTGAAAGAGTGACAGGGAGGGGCAGGGAGAGGAAGACAGAGAATGAATTTGTTTGCTGGCGAGTAGATAGATGCTGGGGAGATAAATATAGGCTACAGCATGAAGACCCTTAAATGCTCCATGAAAGGGCTTGGACTTTATCCAGCAAAGTGAAATCACTGAGGATTTGCAAGCTGGGAAGTGGTATGCTTAGATGTATGTAGCGAGTGGAAGAAAGCGAGGCAAGAATGGAACAGGAAGAAGAGACCAGTTAGGAGGCTGCTATTGTATCTAGGTGAAGAGGATGGTGGCCTAGGCAGGAAAAGTGACAGTGGGAATGGGAAAGGGCAGATGAGTTTCAAAAATATTTTAGCAGCTGCAGTCAATAGAACGTAATAACAGATTGGAAGGTGAGAATGAGGAAGTGTAAAGAAAGAAGCAAACATGAAGGGCAGGTTTCCAGCTTAGGCATCTGGAAGTATGATGGTTTCAGTTTCCCAAGGTGGAGAAGTGCAGAGGGAGAAACATGTACGCTGCAGTTTTGTTTCATTAGGATTAAGTCAAGATCTGTTTCCCAATAATTTAAACATTGTTAATAATAGATTTTTTAACCCCCAAAAGTAATAAAAGAAGACTATTCCAATTCTGCTATCGTATCTATCACAGCCCCTCAATGATTTGGAGGCGAATATACCCTGCCTTAACCTCCTTTTTCAACATTCAAATATGTCACAATGAGAAAATACATGCAAAACACTTAAAGTGGTTCCTGGTCCATAGAACACGATCAGTAAAAGTTATTACTGTTATTAATTAGCAGCATACTTTAGTAGTCCCAACATTATTCTTAGAAATCTATGCTACTCTCAGTTTTTCTGTTT
Organism: Otolemur garnettii; assembly: GCF_000181295.1. Taxonomy (NCBI): domain Eukaryota; kingdom Metazoa; phylum Chordata; class Mammalia; order Primates; family Galagidae; genus Otolemur; species Otolemur garnettii. Next base: position 1,903,701 of record NW_003852552.1, read on the forward strand.
CCCCTCAAAAGGTCTGGGGAGGATACAAGCAGAAACTAGAGTTTCCATTGTCATCTGATTACAGGCTTACATTGTACATAGTTGAAAGCATATATCGTACCATGTGGGATTTCTCTTAACCATTGTATCAGAAGGATGTTTTCACTTTCTACACACCATATGCATGCGTGTAAGTCACTTTAATGCCTACCTACTCTCCTGAGTGCATGTAAGCCTTTCTCTCTTCTTGGAATTAAGGTTTCTGCCACCCTTATTTTCTATTACAATAAACAACCCTGCAAAGAAACACATTTTCCTTCTCTTGGATAATTTCCTTAGGATAAATTCTCTAAAGTACTGTATCACTGGGGTCGATGGGTGTAAGTATTTTGTATATTCTGTCAAATTCCTTTTCAGACTGATTTAATAAGACCAGCACAACACAGTAATGTGCAAATTTCATGGTATTAGGTAATGTCGCTTTTATTATTTCCAATTGAATAGAAAGAAAATGATACCTCATTTTCGAAATTTGCATTTCTCAATTGGTATGTTAAAGTTGTCCCTATTTTGCTGATTTTATTTTCACTTATGTGTATTATCTATTTTCTTGCACATTGATCTGTTCAAACCTAAATGTTTCCAACGTGCTGTATGCACTGCATAGATACTAACATTAATCCCTTGTGTAATAAACTTGCAAATATTTTTCACAGTGGTTTTTTTATATCTTTCCACACAGTTTAGCATTTATTTATTTAAACTTGTAAATATTTTCTTTTGTGACATGAATTACTACCAGACTTACAAAGTTTTCACTTTAGTATTTACTTTTATCTATGATTTTGGTGTATAATATAAGTTACGTTCCTATTTTTTTCCCAGATTTATAGGCAATGAATGGTATTGGAATCCCTGTCTCTTCCTCAGTATTTTATTTCCTTATGAAAACTTAGTTTGTATTTATTATAAATAAATATTATGTATTTATTATAAATATATATTCAAAAATATAATCTATTGAGAGTTTTTACTCTCATTTATTTATACAAATATATGTGCCATTATAATAGCTTTTTAAAATTTTAATGCTTTATCTGTATTTTTTTATAAGAGATAAAGTCTCACTCTATGACCTTGGGCAGAGTCCCTCAGCATCATCATAGCTCACAGCAACCTCAAGCTCTAGAGCTTGAGCAATCCTCTTGCCTCAGCCTCCCTAATAGCTTGCACTACAGGTGCCCGCCACAATGCCCAGCTAGTTATTTTTCTATTTTTAGTAGAAATGTGGGCTCAGTCTTGCTCAGGCTGGTCTTGCTGCTGAGCTCAAGCAATCCACTTGCTTCGGCCTCCCAGAGTGTTAGGATTACAGGCATGAGCCATTGTTCCCGGCATGTTATACCTTATTATGGGCTTAGTGCTCCACCATCAGAATTTTGCCCCTGATTCTCAAAATGGCATTTTATAGTCTTTCCAAGTTTCCTTTCCATATATAAAAAATCTGATTAAATTCAACAAATTCAATGAAAATGCCTGTTTTTATTTTCTTATAATTATGTTAAATATATAAATTTTAAAAGAAATTTTATGTATTTATGGTCTTTATTTAGATCATCTATTAAATATCTGTGTATTCAATAAGTATTTCATCATTGTTACATCAACAAAAAAGAATTCTTAAATGTATACACTTTGTTCTAAACATGTATTTTGACACAATAAATTATTTTAACAGAAGGACAAATTTAGATCTGGTTTTTATAACAAGCACATGTTAACTCCCTTTACTGGATAAAAATACTTATAGCTTAGCTTTAATAAAACAGGTGTACTTTACATTATACAGCAAGTTATAACTCATAAGCATTTTCATATATATGAAATACATGACAGGCATTTCTTTTTCTAGTGTTGACATATTTCCTTCCCAATACTCCATTTATAGCCAGTTTGATATATAGTATGTCATATAATCTTCATAACAGCTGTGTGTGATGTATAGGGCAGATAAGAACAGAACAAAGAAAACATGGTCCATGCAGGGTGACTGTGCTGCGGAAAGTCATTCAGCTGTATCACTGGAAGCAACAGAATTCAGGTGTTGTGGCTACCCTGATTCAGTGTTCTTTTCTACATCATGTGACAGCCTTTTAAAAGACAAATTTGGTTACTCCAATGGGAAAAACCTTCCAACTACATAATAAAATTAGCATAATAACTGTTATTCCTAAGTGTATTTTATTCACTCTTTCCTGTAAAAATGTTAGTAATGTACACCAGCATACACCCAAAAAGCATTCATATTACATATGCGGAACACAAGAGAAACGAAATAAATACTAAGGCAAGTATTTTCAATCTCTCCCTAATTTAAAAACCAAACCAAACCAAATCCAACCAAAACAATCCTGAATTTAAAAAGATACTTGCTGTTTCTAGCTCAATGCCTGGTGAGAATGTGCAGACCTTTCATTTCACTGGTAATACTGAAAACTCCTCAAGTGCATAGACCATGTTTTTTGTTTCTTGAGGATATTACTCACCACCACACACCAGAAATACTCAATAAATACTTGCTGAAAGAGCAAATGAGTAGGTATAGGCAACTATGAATTATCAGAAAGCTTGCTGTGTTCCTCCTCGGACAATTTTTTTAATATTAGGACAAATAAATATTCAACTCTTTTTGAAGTATACAAATCTAATTAAGATTGGTGCTTCTGGAAAAACAATGCAAACTGTAAAGACAGTGTTACCACTATAAGAGAAAACCAGAAAAAGAAAAAGAAAACTTGAATTCTATTTTTAAATCTTCTACTAACTCATTTAGCAGCCATATAACTTATTTAACCTCATGAGAACTGGGGTGTCTGAAAGCAGCTAATAAAACACCTTTTTATCACCCAGAGGGCCCAAGCCTATAGTTATCTAGAATAGATACATTGAAAGTTGTTGTTGGATGAAAATTGCCTAGTAAACCCTTTAATTATGAGTTACTGGGGTCAATAGATCAGACACCCAATCATGGCTAGTCTGCTTATTAAATGACACGGAGAATTAGGTCAGTGGCTCCCTATAACCATCTTTCATGTGTTAAACTGTTCCTCCTCTACCCAACATGCACACGTTACACATGTTAACAGAGTAGTTTTTGTTCAGTATTTGTTTTTCAACATTCTGTTCTTAATCAAAATAGCCATTGACACTTAGCTGGCAGACATATTTCCTTCCCAATACTCCACTTGAAGTACTGAACCAATGTATTCCCCAAAGCTTTACTCAAAATATATTCATAGATTCACTGAGGTTAATTTTCATCAACGTTCTAAATAAAACTGCCGTTATGTTGTCATTTACAAGTTGTTTGAAAGTGCACAATATTTAAATAACTGAATTCTTACCTCTGATCATCTCCCATCTTAGATTTTGCTCATATATTTTGAGAACATTAGGCTCTCATTTGCCCATATTGAAAATGCTCTTCCTATTCTCTTTGCTAATCTAATCATTATCTTTCATTAAAGAGTTAGCTCAAACCTTCCTCAGGGAAACTTTCCCTGTACACCTAAGCAAGTTACCTCTAATCTCCTGAATGTTGCCTTTAAGCACTCAGGATGATTAAAATGAATATTGATTTTACATCTGTCTCCCCATCTTCATGAGGCTAGAGATTAAGCCATACTTATATATCCCTGTATCTGTTTGTATAATACTCAATAAAAATGTATACTCAACAAATGAATATATAATAAACCATTGCCTTTTCAATATGATGATATTATTTATGAACCAGAAAGCTACATAGCCCTTGCTCTCATATGCTACTTACTAAACCCAATCCTAATTTGAAGGGTATTAGAGTTAGAAATGTTTGAGTTTTTAATGCCAAAGCTAAATCCTCAACTCTCAGTTGTAATTTGGATGAAATATGTTCAATCAGGAATTCAGTTATACTACAGTTTCTCTAATTGATTAAATGAAGAAAAACTATCACACTATTCCAATATTTCAGAGAAAATCTAAAGAGAAGATATAAATTTCTAATTATGTCAAAAAGGTATTGTAAACAACAGAAAGCTGGAATATTCATAAAATTAAAAAATAAGAAATTAAAATTGTAGACTGTAACGCAAATTAGATTCATAATTTTTATAAAAGGAAGCCTAGATTTAAAGAAAAGATAGCTGCTTTAAAATACTCAGCATTTCAATGTTCAATTCGAATGTATCTGAGACATATCTAAAATCCAAAGATTGTGTTATAGTAGCCCCCTGAATCTACAGTTTCATTTTCTGTGACCAGCCACAGTCCAAAAATATTAAATGATGTGCCATTCTGACTAACAATAACGAAATCTTGCACTCTGCACCCCCGGGACATGAATCATCCCTTTGTCCCCTGTGTTCACACTGTTTATGCTACCTACTCATTATTGATGTAGTAACTGTCTCAGTTACCAAACTGAAGAAACATAGTATATATAGGGTTTGGTGCTATTCACAGTTTTAAGAATCCAGTGGGGGTCTCGAAACTTATCCCCTGTAAGTAAGAAGGAACTACTCTATATACCTGCCATTTGGTTAAAACTTTTTTTTGGGGGGGGGGGGATGCGGGACACAATATAAGAGAGACTTTACCTAACAAATGCAATCAAGTGTAACTTAATTCTTTGTACCCTCAATGAGTCCCAACCAATTAAAAAAAAAAAAAAACCTTATTTTTTTTGTTTGTTTGCCTGTTTTTCAATTAATGGCATTTCTTTTCAGAGTATATTTACAGAAAGTGCATAATAAAACAAGCTATGGTAGGTAAGGAAAATAAGATTTGGGTATTTTTTATTCTGCATGTCATTATTTTGCACATTCTACTTCATTTCCTTTAACTGTTTAAAAAAGTGAATGAAGTTATTTATATTTTTCTGAGTCTCTATATATACTATATATTTCTGTATTTCTATAATTGTTATTAGAATTTTCCATTGTGTTGTAAAGGAAATATCTAGAACCAATAGAAAGACTTAACTATGGGTTAAAATGAATAAAAACATAGAGGCAAATAGAATTCTACCAATACTGTAGTACCTAATATTTTCACATACCACATAAAATGACACCAGTAATATATTAGTGCTGGTATACTATGACACAAATTGAAGCTACCTAAAATAATTTTAAAAGCATAATTTTTCAATTTTAAAAATAAATCTAGATCTAGTATATAGATCTTCTTTACTTGCTTGTCAAAAGTAAGCACTAAACATTTAAATCTAATACACATACAATATCCTACGTGACAGGTGACTTATTCTCCATTAAATACTACAAAACATAAAGCAGCTTTCAAAAAATAAAATCAATAAAATGCTATGGTCTTGAAGTGCAATTAAACCATTTTTGAAGCCATACCCAATAACAGAAATAGTAAATAGTAAATGTTCTAAGATGGGTTGAGAAAATATTATATTTATAATGCTAAAGAAAGTTTTATAGCTATTTCTGAAAAGTAAAGTCCTAAAATAGAGAATAAGAAGTTAATGTATTTAGCTGTACTATATAGGTATATTTGAAGTGACTGTATTTGAATATATTAATGGTAATTAAGAATTTCTCTTTAATATAAGTACCAACAGAACCTAGGGTTATCTCTTTTTGTCTTAAGACAACTAAGACTTGAAAACAGGAAATTTGATAGTCCAACTAAGTTTAAAAACTTGAAAAGGAGACCCAGAATAGGGGTATGAGCTAGAAAAATCAAAAGATAAGAAATTTTATTTAATATTGTCACATATAAAAGTAACAAATGCTCTCACAATAATTTTTAAACTAATAGTATATAGTCAATTTGTATATATAATAAAGTATTGAAAATTTCTTATAAAGTTGACCTCCTACACATGAGGAATGTATATATAAATGTGTCATCAATTGAGCAAACTTTAGTATTTTTGTTGTTGTTGTTGCAGTTGTCATTGCTGTTTAACTGGCCTGGGCTGGGTTCAAACCGCCACTCTAGGTGCATGTGGCTGGCTCCTTAACTACTGTACTACAGGCGCCACCAAAACTAGTATTCCTTCATCTCCCACCCCCATCTCTAACAGCCCTCAAACATCTAAAAAACTTTATGCAAAACAGATAATTTCAGAAAGATTTAACAAAAATATGCTGACTAGCCTTATAGTCAGAATACCCAAGTCAAATCTTTTGTTATTTATTTGGCTCCTCAATGGGTTGTTTTGAGATTCAGATTTAATTAAGGCAATTTTGACCCAAAACTTTCTATGGATAACACTATATCTTCCATTTACTATGGACTCCTTCTGATAGCAGGGACTTGGGATCTAGTCAAAGAGAAGCCTATTTGCCAAAGGGTCAATTTAGTAGTGGGTCAACTGGCAGAATTTATAAGTTCTGTCACAAATCTTTTTTCAATTATTTTACAAGTGTCCCAAAAAAGTCATTTTCGATGGATTGGAAGAGCAAAAGAAAACTATGGGGAGTCAGAGCTCTGAGCTTTGGGATATTTCAGACTCTACTCCTTCTATTTAACCTCCTCCTTCACTCTGGCCCTCAGAGTGTTCTTTAGAATTAGAAACCCATGCCAGTATGTTAACTTTCCATCCTTTGCTCAATAGAGAGTCCCCATTTGTATCCTACCTCCCTCATGCTGTAATAGCAAGGAGTTGAGTGGAAACAAATATTCCTTAAAATACTTTTATGAAGACAACAGTAGGCCAGTCAACTAAAATCACACAGAAACTGTAAGCACCTATTAAAAGCATTGCACTCAATATATTTTCTATGAATTAGATATGAATATGTCCAAAAGAATAAGATAGCCACTTAATAATTTCAAGAGGCATGTTTCTTAGAGACAGAGTCTCACTTTATTGCCCTCGGTAGGGTGCTGTACTGTCACAGCTCATAGCAACCTCCAGTTCTTGGGCTTAGGCAATTCTCTTGCCTCAGCCTCCCAAGTAGCTGGGACTACAGGTGCCCACCACAACGCCCGGCTATTTTTTTTGTTGCAGTTTGGCCAGGACTGGGTTCGAACCCGCCACCTCGGCATATAGTGCCAGCTCCCTACTCATTGAGCCACAGGTGCTGCCCAAGAGGCATGTTTCTTAGAAAAAAATTTGACCAACTGGCCATTTGAAAAAGCTTAGAAGCACAGGAACCATTCCTAGTGGTTTTTGAAACATTCAGTACCTAGTACACTGTAAAATTTTAAAAGATGTTTGGATGAATTGAAATGAATTAAAAGAAAATCTGGATGTCCATTTTATGTCAGCTTGTTAAATTTTAATTAAAATAAATTAACATTTCAGGTTTAGAATATTAAATGGACTATATAGCTGACAGTCTAAGGGCTTTCATAATATATATTTAGAACTCGTTTCATACTAAAAGGCTGAATGAAAAAATTTTAACAACCACAGCAAAAAAAAAAATGATCATTGATATGCTCTGTGACTTATCTGTAAAATTCTTACAGCAAATATAACAACTCTTACAGCAAATATACCAACACATACATATTGTTCAAAAACCAAACTGATTAAATAGAATGACTGTTTGACATGAACTACAGTATGCGGTAGTTAATTTTTACTTTAAACTTTTCTGGACTACACTACCTATTTTTGGTTACTGGTATTATTGTTTAAACTCATGTTGGTAAAAATAAATTTGGCCCTCCTTATCGTGTGTTCTTTATACATGGACTCAACCAACCATGGATAGAAAATATCAAAAAGAAAAAGATGGTTGCATCTATACTAAACATGTAAGGATGTTTTCCATGTCATTACTCCCTAAATAATAGAGTACAACTATATATAGCATTTCACATCATTAGGTATTATAAGTAATCTACAATGATTTAAAGTATACAAGAAGACATGCAGAGGTTATATGCAAATACCACACCATGTGTCCCTGGAACCACATATACTGAGGTATGTGTACCTAAAACATAATTATCCACATTCCTGCTTCCATAGGTACATTCTAGGGATCATCATTGTGAATGAAAATTATCACTGTATCTCATTGCCGAATGGGAAAAAAAGATAAAATCTAGGCAAAATCTGTACTCATTCATCACCTAATCTCAGAATTGAGAAACACATAAACCAAACATTTTTTGCTTTAAGGCTATATTTCAATGACTACTTCAGCATTTGTAAATGTAGAAAATCAATATGTTTAAAAATAATTTTGAGTTCTGTATGCCTCAAAACATGAAGCAATTACTATGATTAGAAATATAATAATAGTTCTTACCTCAGATACTTCATATAGAGGCAGATACAATGGAATGAGAATCTGGAATAAACAGGTAAAACTCAGGAACTTCTATTTTTTTTTCTTTTTCTATGCTTTCCTTGTGAATGAAGGGCCATGGAAAGTGAAATAGTCAAGTAGTAAAAAAGCAGGAAGCACTTTAGAATCTTAAGGTCTAGAAGTATCACATAATGGTTAAGAGAATGGACCCTTGAGTCAAATTACCTGGGTTAGAACCACTTAACTAACTTTGTACTTTTTGGAAAGTTACTTAAATTCCCTGTGCCTCAGTTTAGGCCTCTATAAAGTGAAATAAAAACACTATTCGCTTCATTGTTATATTGTGACAAGTGAATTAAGGCATAAAAGACACTTAGAACAATATTTGGAAAACAGTAAGTGCTCAGTAAAGTTTAATATTATCTAGCAAGGTGATCTATCTCTGGATGGCATTACACTAAAAAGACAAATCCTTTTTTAGACATAAGATCAATTTTATATAAATACACCATGCATGTTATTATGGCAGTCAATAGCATAAGGATCTAATCCAGTGTTGAAATAACTGCAGAATGGACGCTAATGCAGGAAACATCACACGGTCTCTAGCAATAATTTTTTCTAGATTTTTCAATTTATAAAACAGAAGTAGAAAACAATGAGAAAATGTCATATGTGAGTCTCTCTGATGTCTCATTTAAAAAAAATGGACAATTTTGTTCATCCATTATTCAGCCACACTCTTAAATAGTATTCTGCATTTGAAGAGGCATTAAAAGTTTATTGAACTATTAAGCAACAAAACAGTGACTGATTCTTTTGAAGAACTGTATTGTGTATGTTCTAAGTGAACACAAGTAGTATTGAGTCATTATTTATTCACAGATAGTTCTTGCAATGTTTTACCATTTAATTATTTTCTAACCAAAAGTATTACAAATACTTGGAAGTTAGGTGGCAACTTCATTACACATAAGGAAGGATTTTACCAGGCATCTTCTATGCCGACAAATAATAGGTGACTAAAAGGAGCCAAAGTATAAATTAGGGTGAGTGACAGAAATAAGAAAATCGTTAACAGCAATCATGAAAAATCAATATCATTAATTCCTGGCCCTAAACACACAGTGTGCATCTTAGGGAAAAGAAGCACCTCCAGGCGAACACACTTGGAAACTAACGCTTGCACTTCACATACTTCAAGAGTCAAAACTATTTTTTAAAAAATGCCCAGGAAGTACATTACATAAAATCAGAAACCCATTATCCCAAAGTTAGGGTCATAAGTAGATAATGTTCTAGACATAATACTTCTGATGGCCAAATAACAACAAATGACAGTTTTGTTGGTGTTTAATGAAGCTAAGGTTTAGCTTTTCTCTGACTCCCCTTTGATCCCCAAAATTCTGATGGAAAAAACATTACGACTCACCATCACCACTCTTGGCACTATCATTTATCACTTAAGAATCTCCCAGCAAAGAGGCCTGTGCCCTTTAAGATTCTCTTCAAAAAGGCAGAGTAAAAGAAAATGCATTTTATCATAATCCTCCTCAGTTTCCTACTTTTCCCTCCCAAAATTACCAGGATACAGACATGAAAATTACTTTAATAGCTTAATGTTGACTGATTTAGAGCAAATGGTTAATTCAATTGCAATGAGCTGAAAACACATCAAATTGCTGAACAGCTCAACCCCTGGGTCCACTTAGTCAACAAAAACATTTACTATTGTTTGTTATACTATATATATATTGCTAGGCATTGTAGAAATAAATATTTGGAACATGCTTTTAAGATCCAAATGAACTACAGCACCAGGTCGAATAGTGATAGATTAGCAGAGGAAGGAACAAAAAAGTAGTGGCTGACATAGCCATAAAAATAAAATAATAATTAAAAATTGCCACATGGGGTGGCACCTGTGGCTCAAAGAAGTAGCATGCCAGCTCCATATGTCAGAGGTGACGGGTTCAAACCCAGCCCCAGCCAAAAACTACAAAAAAAAATTACTTTAGGGGGGTGCCTGTGGCTCAAAGGAGTAAGGCACTGGCCCCATATGCCGAAGGTGGCGGGTTCAAACCCAGCCCCGGCCAAAAACGGCAAAAAAAAAAAAAAATATTGCCAGGTGATAACTTATATTTTCACTTAAAAATATCTGTGGGAGTCTAGAGAGCAAGGCATCAATCCTGTTTTCTCTCCATGAATTACTAATGGCAAGGGAAGGGGATAATGTGAGCATTATCAACCACTAATCTTTAAAAGTAGTACAGGATTATAATAGCAGGGTAAATGGGAAAAGACAAATTACCTAATTCAGTTCACTATGTTGTACAATCTTTCAACATTGTTTCATTTCATGAGTGACCTTTGATCACTCAGAAAATGAATAAAATAATAACAGAGAGACCTTTCATATGCCAGGCACTATGTTAAGGAGCTTTACTCACATCATGTCTTAACACTTACATCAACCTTCAAGGTAAACATTGTCTCCCAGTTTAGAAATAAAGAAACTAAGGTTCTGTCGCTCTTAGTGACTTGCTATGGCCACACAACTATTAAAAGGTAGAGTCAAAATCAGAATACAGATCTGCCTGGTTCCAAGGTCACACATTCTTTCCATTGTACTTCACAGCCCTGTCACTATTCCACTCAGTACCTGTTAAGACAGCTGGTCCACATCAGGGCATTTGGGGTTATCAATTCTTTACTGGTTTCATTGCTGTAAAATGTGCCTCATAGTAACTTAGCCTTGGTTGTATTAATTCTTTGGGGGGCCTATATGGAATAAATATAATGCTTCCACAACACTCTTCTATAGATATTTGAAATAACTACAAAACCACCACCCACCCCTGCACACACACACCTATAATCTTTCCTTTTAATTTGCCTTTCCACCACCTTCCACAAAGGTAGCAGCAAAGAAAGAGGACCTATGGAGATGGGGACAACGAAGTGACAGCAATTAAAATGGCAATAAGGAGCAATGCACATAGAAGAGATATATCTAAACCAGGAAATCTTCTCTCAAGAAAGGCTCATTAATATTATTGATTCCACTAGACCTGAATGTTCCAACAATCAGTGAATGTAGTACTAAAGCTGGAGCTATGCAGAATTCAAGTTTGGCATACTTGAAATGTTTGGCACATTTGGAACATGGGGGCTGTTAAAAGAAAAATCTTAGACAAATTAAATTGAACAGAGTTTAACTGAGGAAAAAATAATTTACCAATCAGGTAGCCCCCGGAACTAGAATAGGTTCAGGGAGACTGGCGCTGCCATGTGGCCCCAAAAAACTTATGGACACAAAAAGGAAAGCGATTTACAGAAAATGGAAGTGAGCTACAGAAACAGCTGAATTGCTTACAGCTGGGCACTTGCCTTATCTGAACTCAGTCTGAACAGTTGGCAGCCTCTGATTGGCCGAAATTCTGTGATTGACACAAGAGCAGGCTACAGCCTATTTACACATCTAGTTAGGTTACAGTTCACTGTGGACAAAGAAACCATCAGGCTAAACTTCAAATACATAAGGAGGCAGCTTTAGGCTAAATTTAACAGGACAAAAATCTCTGTCAGATTCTCTTAAAAAAAGCAATCTTTTACATAAAATTTTAGACTTTACAAATACTATTAAAGAACATTAAACATCTAATTAGAAAAATATTTGCACTATTGATTCATTCACCCAGAAGACTCTGCAGTTTCAAATGCAAATTATAATATTCAAGATATGCATATTTAATCACTGCTTCCTTTGTGTGAAATGAGAAACTGGACTAAGTGAATATGAATAGAATTGGATAAATTTATACATTTGCTATAGTTCAAAGTTTAATTCTGGGGCGGCACCTGTGGCTCAAAGGAGTAAGGCGCTGGCCCCATATGCCAGAGGTGGCGGGTTCAAACACAGCCCTGGCCAAAAACCACAAAAAAAAAAAATAAATAAATAAACAGTTTAATTGTGGTTAATATTGCAGGCTTCACAATTAAGGGTATTCAAATAAAAATATTTAAAGTATAAGTGCTATTGTGGTGACCCAAAGAATCCCATTGCTTGATGTAAATCATTTTTTTCTTTCTACCACTGCCAGAACTTTTCACAACCAACTATAAATAGTGTTTTTGCTCTCATTTATCCTTTACAGCAAATGAAATTAGAAAGATTAAATTCCGAAGATGAAGGGTAAAACAGAAAAATACTCTTGTCATATACAGATCTTTGTCAAGAACTCCAATGAATGAAATTAACCCCCAAATAACAGCCGTAAATGCAGTTTCCCTGCTCACCTACATGGAATAATTAATTGCTAATCAGACTTAACAGAGCCAAAAACAGGGGGAAATTATGAATCATCTTGTTCAAGAAAAGGGTGACACATCCCTGTCTTTTTGTTGTGGAAATGGTACCTCATCAATAACTTATACATTCAAAGGGAAAGCCCAGGGAGATATTAATGTTCCTTAATTTATGGATAGCTTCTTCTTTTCACTAGCAGTTAGCCTAGGTTTTGGCTAGTAGGATTAATGCTATTTTAATCAGGTAGTCAATCTCGCGTCTAGGTGAAAAGTAATCGGTGTGCATTTGCATCTCTGAAAAGTAAGTCATCAACTAGTAAACAATATGCCACTAAGAAAGGGAAAATGATGTTAGACAGTTATCATTTCCATTTGGCAGAAAAATTGCAGGGTTACCTTAAGATATTTACAGCATTTTCTAGCTTTAAAATCCAGGAAGAAAAATGAGAAATTTATGACAGGAAGACAAAAATCTTTTTATAAGGAGAGGTTTTTGCCACTAAAAATGTTTAATGATTAACTGCCTTCAGGATAAGTGGAACCAGCCCATATGTAAAGCCAGATTAATGATAGGCTAAGAAGAAATGTGTTTTCCTTACCAAAGTGTTTTAAAATAAATCTTAAAATATTATTTCTCACATTTCATAACCATAACTGAATTATAAGGAGAATGTTAAAATTTGCTACTTTTAAGAGCTCAGGCTTGTGTAATGAATGGATTGTTCAATGTTTTCAATGAATGGGGGCTGAGAGAAGGTTAGTATTAGTGATGGGAAATAGCACTTCCTCTATAAAATGCTAAATATCCCTAAAAAAAAAATCTATGTGTCAACATAAATTTCATTCAGGTTCACTGTTATCCACAAAGACATATGAAACTGAGCTATAACCTTAGATGTATACTATGATGGGTTAAAAAATTTGATTGATTAAAAACAACCGTTTAGCTCTGCAGAGTTTATATGTAAATGAGTGAAAATTTTACTATTTACATTAAAAATGAGATTTATTTTTGTGTTATCTCCTTTTGGATGAAGCTGAATCAAAAACTTGACTCTTAACAATAAATGAAAAGCCAATTATAGGCCAAGAATGGGGGGGGAGCAAAGTGAGAGGGAGGGGAAGGGAGGGGGGAGGATGAGTAGAGGGAGGGTGATTGGTGGGATCACGTCTATGGTTTATCTTTTAAGGGTACATGTGAATCTTTCTACATGAAGAATATAAATGTCTTAACACAATAACTAAGAAAATGACATCAAGGCTATGTTAACCAGTTTGATGAGAATATTTAAAATTGTATATAAAAATAGCACACTGTACCCCATGACAGTCTCAATGTACACAGCTATGATCTAATAAAAAAAATAAAGGAAAAGTAAACTAAATGGCATAGTGAAGAATATTAATATCACTTAAAAGATGTGACAGTGACTATCACCTTTAAATTGCACATTTAAGCAAATTTGTTTAATGAAAAAATAAGCCACTTTACCTGTGTGAAGTTATGCATAACTGAAAAGAAGGAATTGATTGATGATGGTTTAAATAGTTACAATATGTTTTCATTTGGCATGCACAGTCAAGAACTATGAATTTGGATTTCAGGTACCTATTTATAGAATCACTTTGAAATTAATCTTTGTACTACTTACAAAATATGTTTGGTAATAAAATTAATGGAGTAACAAATATTACAGAAAAATACTATTGAAATTACTTATCAGCACATCTGAAAAGTTATGCCTTGGGGGAGTTAGAAAAACAAGTATTTGAATGCTATTCTGCGGCGTATTTATTTTGTAATTTAAGGAAGTAATTTAACCTCTTGGAGCCTCAAATTTACAAATCTCTGATAACCTACCTTATAGGGGTAATGTAAGGATTTCATAAATCATGCCACTTAATCAATACTAGCTTTCTACCTCTTCTCAAACTATGTAGTCCTTTCTTATTGACAAATAATTGATATGCTAATTACCTAAAGCTTTCCTAAAGTCCTCTGCAATAGTGCTAGCCTACTCTCAATCATTGTACTTCTGTTAGAAAAAAAGGGGGGGGAGGTATTATAATTCAGGCTTTTTACTAATTCAAAGGAGTCTGTTCTTCTACAGTCATGTTTTACTAACTCACATTTCACACAGGTACATTACCAATAATAATCTTCCCCAAGTTTAGTATACACCAACACAGGAAAATGGAAACATAAGCAACATGATTGAACTAATATACCTTGGAGAAGGGAAATAAAGGTCATCAGGTGGACACGCCTGTACCATCGTACAGTAATGCTTAAATCAGCTGAGCTAGTCAGCAAAGTTTTATTACCTTTTACCTCCAACCCTGTGTAATTCTTTGCCTTACATCTGTACTTTTAAATCTAAGGAGGCATTTCTCAGTCACACTTGAATATAAATCCCAGCTCTGCCATTTACTAGGTGAGAGATGTAGGTAATTAGATCACCTCACTTAGCTTCATTTTATCATCTCTAAAACGGGAGATATTCCACCAACTGCACAGTGTTATCGCCAATATTGAATGAAATGATGTAAATAGCATGAAATACCTAGTGGGCATTTAATACATGCCATTTTCCTCCCCATATGAAACTACGAAGTTAGGATTCCCAAAGGAATTTCAAAGCGGTTTAAAACCTTCAAACAACATACAACTCCGCAAATACTGCACACCTACGATTAGGGGACTGGAGTTACAGGTATGATTGAAACATAACCAATATAATGTCCAGCACCTACAGGTTCAATAAATACCAGTTGTGTTTATTTCCAGCCCAAAGAGTTTACTATCAAACAAGCAAGAGACATGAAATTACTACACAGAATTTTACATTCCCACATGAAATTACCACTCAATTTCTTGCTTTTCACAGGCAAGAAATCTTTGAATGGAAAAGTGTTATGAGAATACAAAGAAAAGCAGTTCCAGTGAAGGGGACGGACATTATGGACCACAGAGATGACACTGGGCCTCCTGTAAGGTGGCTGGAGGGAAGGGGGCATTCTGTGAAGGAGGAACATCATGTACAGGGGCACAAAACTTTGTAGTGCATGGGAAAGGAAGACTAACAGAGTGAGACTAAAGTGCTGGGCGTTCAGGTTTGCGGTGAATGGGTAGCAGGAGGAAGGGAACAACAGGAAGTGCTGATGGAAAGGTAAGCTTCGGAACCAGGCTGCTAAGAACCCTGGGCAGCTTGCTGTGCTGAACCACTGGTAGACAAGGAACAGGATTAGATTTTCAGGATGCTAACTCTAAAGGCACTTTCAAGGGATAAAATCACAGCCTAGGAGGCTATGCTAAAATATGGAAGTGGGAAGGGAATAGAGAGGATAAGGCACTTATCGCAAACAAGATTTCAGAGGGAAAGCGGAATCTACACCTTCTCGGCCAGCAGTAGCAACAGCAGAACTGCAGGAGACAATCTTTCCAGACAAGGCAGTTGAGGAGGAGGGAGAGCTTGGAGTTAAGGGGATGGGTTGGCCTGGTGTGCACTCCCACCTCAGCAACACGATTGTGCCTGGAATTTTTGGTAGACTTGTCCAGAAGTAAAGATACTCAGGCTGAGCACCTGGAGCTCAATGAGTGGTTAGAGAGCTGGCTCAGTGCACTGGGGTAGTGGGTACCAGCACGGTGGCTCACGCCTGTAATCCTAGCACTCTGGGAGGCTGAGGTAGGTGGACTGCCTGAGCTCACAGGTTCCAGACCAGCCTAAGCCAGAACAAGACCTTGTCTCTAAAAATTAGCCAGGCATTGCGCTGGCCTGTAGTCCCAGCTACTCGGGAGGCTGAGGCAAAAGAATAGCTTGAACCCAAGAGTTGGAGGTTGCTCTGAGCTATGACACCATGGCACTCTACCAAGGCTGACAAAGTGACAAAAACAACAACGACAATTTAAAAAAAGAAGAAAGCAGCTACTGAGAAGCCTGAGGGGCAGGGCCCAGAGCCGCTGTCCACCTCCACTCAGAAGCAATGACTGAGGTTTTTTATGAGAAGGAGAACCAAAATGATCTGAATTTTGAAAAGATCACAAAGCAACAAACTGACCCTCCTATTTTTAACTTGGATACATGCTATTCTGCCAAGAGACAACTTTTAGAATAGTTTTCAGTGGGTTATTTTCTCCCCAGTTCCACAAACTCTGAAGCCAGTATCTAGGAAACTAAAAAATAATTGTATATAATATTTAAGATGCTGAGTATTTCATAGGAAAGCTGAATGCTGCTGTAAAGTGCTCTTTAAGTCTTCTTTTTTTTTAAAATCCCCATCTAATGAATAAAAGAAAGGGGAATTTCAGGAAACAGAGATGGGTTTTGATGTATGATAGACAGTATGTAGTTTTAGTCTTTCTATTTTGAGAGGCAGTGGTTCGGGCATTTTTAAAGATGGCTAGCTACACTTGCTTTCCCTCATGATAATAATTTTGTCATAACACAGTAACACAGACTTGCCCCTAGAGGTAATTGTTAATAATTTTGTAATATTAAGGTCTTGCCCAGGTTATGATGATTCAAACCTATACTACTGATTATTAAGCAGGACAGACTGAGCTTTCTGTTACTAATATCTGGAAGGAAAATACACAGAGAGGTAACTGTATATTTTGCATCCCTGTGCCAGTTCCATTTATTTTAATATCTGATAAAGATTTTAATTCACGTGGAATTTCTGAAGCAGAATGAAAGCTCCTCTTGAGGAAATGGCAATCTTTAGGATAGGTGAGACCCATATGAATAGTACCAACGTGTTACACCACATGGTAAACAACATGAAAAATGTTTAACTGTCTGAAAAACAAAATGTTCAAGTCTTCAGATGGCACAAAACAAAGGTTAATGCTTTGGGGGGTATATATCTTAGAAGGCTTGCTGAGTATGTAAATAATTGACTTTTGTTTGTGTTGCATGACTGTGTGATGACTTCATTGAAAATCTGCACCATTCAGTTTTAGCTCTGGATTACTTGACCTTTGTGAAGGTTTTATCTGTGCAGAGTGGATGTTTAACTTGTTTTAACCAGTTTGGGTGTTTATTTTATTGTTTTTTTCACACTGTATTTAAAGTAAAATTTACAAAAAAAAAAAAAAAAAAGAGGAGTGTGTTAATGGTAAGTGGGTTGGTTGTGGTTTGGCTTCTTTTAGTCAGGCGTTCTGAACATTGGATATCCTGCGTGGAGTTCCTCAATTCTAAAATCCTCATTCAAAGCCTCTCACTTGAACCCAACCAAAGTATACTTCTAGCCTCTTTTCTGAAAGTTCAGGAGAAAAATATTACCAGTTCAGACTTTTCATCAGAGAGGAGTATTTGCTTCCCTTATAATAACGTGACTTCGTTTTTATTTTTTGAACTGAATTTTAAAAATTGGGTAGTACAGCCATAATGAGTGAGACACGTTTGATAGTTCTGTTGTTCGTGATCTAAACATTTTATATTTCCTCCTCTTGGAAGAAACCTACATGCTATAAGCCACCATATGCACAGACTACACAGGTAGTTGGGTCAGCTCTCTCCCAGGTGAATTATAGGAGTCCAGCCATTATCATCCTCCTGAGTAGTTTTGAAATGTTTTTCTTTGTTTGTTTTTTGTGTGTACCCATTTTGGCTACAGTATTGGTGGTAGGATATACTATGATATGGATCATCTCTACTTCTGTATTTATTTATTACTAGACCTCAACCACAGTCTTCTTTTTTCCCTTTCTCCTCTCTTTGCCCATAGGATGTACTGTATGTAGTCAGGCACTTTATATTAATGCATTAGAAATCTACAGATCTGTTTTGTATTTTTATCCTGTTGGATACTTAAAATCAAAACCTTTACTAGGGTATTGAATAAATTTAGTCTTATTACAAAAGAAAGGAAAAGATAGTTCACTGGAGTTTAAAATGTAGATGAACTGAACACAGTGAGCCAGCTTCACTGGATTCCTGAGTTCTTTCTCTGTTTGCTCTCCTTTGCTCAATTGTAAATTTATCCGTTCCAAATAAACACTCACATGATGGGCTTTACATTATCTTATTTGATAAGAGGATAGTATAAGCATGAAAGTGAAAGGAAAAGGATATCATAAATTCTTAGAATACATGTTCAAAAGGAACTAAACCACGTTACTAATCAATAAAGAGGAGGGGAGATAAATGCAAAACAATTTGGTTCTTATTAGCTGAGTCTACTACAGAGTATGTATTAAATGACTAATAGGAGATAAAAGAGGATAGAGGCAATGGACATTTTTAATAAGAGAAATATTATCAAGGGAACTATCCTTAATAGTATGTGACGTCTTCCATTAGATGTCCATCCTGGAACAGAAGGCAGACTGACTTATATCCCCCAAATGAACAAATGATGTAGGGAAAGGCAACTTTAGGATAGGAAGAAACTGAGAGGGCCAGCTTACTGCAAAACCCAGGCCCGAGAATGAATGTGGGCCTCATTCCCTCATCTTCAAAATAAGGAGCACAAATAAAATCATTGACTGGGGGACTGATCAGGATCACATGAAAAGCATTTCCCCTCCAAAACTACAGAAGGCATCTCTCCCCAGGATTTTCCAATAATGCCTTCTTATAGGGGTGTGTGCAGCACTATTTTCAGTGTGCCATATCATTGGTGATATAGGGATGGAAAATAAGTCAGGACTCTAGATATGCACTGTCCAGTTTGGCAATCATTAGTCATATGTGGCAACCAATCACTTAATACACAGCAGATTTTAAAGAGTTAATAAAAAAGGAATGTATCTCATTAATAATTTTATATTGACCACATTGATAATATACTGACTATATTGACTTAAATAAAATACATTATTAAAATGAATTTCACCTGTTTCTTTTTACTTTTTAAATGCGGCTTCTAGAAAATTTTAAATTCCATATGTGGTTTTTATTATATTTCTTGTAGACAGCTCTGCTCTAGATGAAATTTTTACATTCCTTCTGGTACAATAATTCTATGCTATCAAGACTTCACTGTTAAAAGTAAAGTTTAACTAGTTCTC
>NW_003852552.1:1923520-1926439 GCF_000181295.1 Otolemur garnettii
TTGTTTTAGAAATTTAATTGTTTCAGAAGCCGATCATTGGCATAGGAAAAAAATTAAGTCTCTATAAATTAAAAATGACAATGTACCATTTTTCTAAAAAGTAATTAAATGATAGTTGGCAATTTAATACTGTCAGAGAGATTCTCTATAATATTTCACTTCCAAAATGCAGGCAGGACATTTTAGTTATAGGAGGTAAGAGCACTGAACTTTATTACATGCTATGACTAAAAGATGAATGCTTTAGAAGCAGAATCCAGTCAAAAGAGAGACATTTAAGTGCAATGGGGGGAATGGTGTAAACATTTAGGAAAATGACACTTCTAAAATTCTCTGACCATGAATAAAAAATTCAGTTCTAGAGTCAGACAGACTTGACTTAAATATTGACTTAAAGATCCAAATCCCATGATCTTAAGTACTTCATATATCTTCATGATGTGTGTTTATGATTATAATTATGTATTTGTATATAAACACACACACACACAATTTTCACCCCTTGGCCAAACTTCATGAATGAGTAATTTACACCTGCTTCTGTACAAAATACTCTTGAGCTCATTTTTGCCAAAATATATTTGTTTACATTGTTTTGTTCTGCTACCATTTTTTTCTCCTAAATCCATTCCTTACAATTTATCGAAAATACTTCTCTATGAGCAGTCCCTTGTAAAATCTGACACTATATATGATACCGATGTACTTTGGAATTTGGAGTCTTATCCTTCTAATTAACAAATGAGAATTATACGCGGCGGCTATGAAGATTCAAATAGATAGCTAAAATTTTAATGATAAACATTAGAATCTAAATTTTCTGGCAAGAGAACTACCTCTCTGATAGCACATTTAAATACTGACTTAGGGAAATTCATTACAATTCTGCATAGGCTTAGCTCCAATATTAGAAACATGCCTCTAGGCTCATTTGTACAAGAATTTCTTATTCAGCATCTCAGCTGCACAGGTTTCCACACAGAAATGAGCAGGTAAAAATGGTTAGAGCTTCATAATGAGTCAACATTAACATAATTACTTTCCATTTCATCTATTACGGTACACTGTTTGACTCTCTCATTTCCTTTCATTTCAATCATTCCTTTAAACACCCACAAGGCCCTGTTAAAGAAATGAGACTTTAGAGACTGCACTATAGAAACTGAGGTGAGCTAAATAGTTTTGTAATTTTCCCTTAGAAATGATCAAATGTTCCACACTCACGTAAATGGTGTAATTTTGTACTCTAATACAATATTTCCTTACATCTCTTAAAATAATGCATACAATTAAATAATGACATGAAAGTGATTTACTTTGGCATCACAAAATATGACTATAAAATAACTATACTGTTTTGTTTTTAACAAACAGAACTTCATCTTACTAATGTGCATTGCCTATCAGTGTTATCTCAGGGGCTAGATACTTAAATAATTATGCTGCCAGTGCTGAATACATTTCTGATCAAATTTTTCTTTGGATGAAGGAACTACCTTCAGGGACAGTTTACCACCCAAACAATAAAACATGTTTCATTCCTTTACATTTTAAGGCCAGGATTTGATCAATATACTTACCCATCTTATTCATCAAATTTAAGGCAGAAAATGTTGGCTATTTCCAAAGATTATTTCCACTCTTAGGAGATGAAGATTTACTACCAACAAGAATATTCCAGAGAAACACCAATTGAGTTAGAATATAAGGTCCACAGCTTACTACCAAGCAACTTACTGAGCAGTTTATTTAAATTCTGAGACACAATCTCCCGACTTAAAAAATGGACATCACGATGTTTACTCTTAGGCACATACTGAGGCTATCTAGTAAATACCATGACTTTGATAAGAATAAAAGTATGGTGCCTATCTTAAGAAGTAAAGGATCAATAGAAGAATACACTGTGCTTATGCTATGGCAAATAATTCTAGAAGCCACAGGTGAAAAATCTAAGTATGATAAAATAGTACTGATGTGCTGACAATGGTTCAAAAAGGCCTCCATTTTAATAACAGATTTATCCTATTTGATACACTATCTACATTCCTAAAAGCAGCACAAACATTTTTATAACCAAAATCCAATTCGCCTTTTTATTTACAGTAACTTTTAAGCATCTACTATTTCTAAGCACTATTCTAGGCACCGAAGGAGAAATAAAGAAAATACAGTTTCTGCCCTTGAATAAATTTAATGCTTAGATTAAATTAAATTGTTGGGATTTTTTATCAATCAGGAGGCTTCGTTCTCTCACCTTGAAGTTAGTTAGCTGGCTCTCTTAGCTACATGAATACACAGGCACACACACACATAGCCACTTATACGATGTAAATACATTCACCCATGAAGCTATTTATAAGGTTCCTTTGGGAACTGGTCATTAACTAAGATGAGTTTATACTTCCTATTTTTATATCCGTATTTCACAAAAAAAATACCCTTACTCAATAACTAAGTGATAAAATAACTAATATCTAAAATATCAGTGCCTGGGTTTTCATTGATACCATTTTACTTTCAAGGATGCAAGGAAAGGGATAATTTTACATGTAAATTTTACTTCACCACTATTTTGGCTATAATGTCTCTATTTCTTATATTAAATATATACCTGTACTGCTTTAAAATGAAATTAATCAAGCGTCCTAAGATTGGAAGTTGAGAAAAATAGAGCCATCATGCAAAATAGTATTTTGCAGCTATTTTTTTCTATTCTATAATGAGTATAAAGAATTGGTCTAGGTCAGCCTGATTACTTAGCCTATCAGAGAAAAGAAGAATAGTCATTAATTATATTCATTAAATTATGCAAAAATCCAAGACTGTTTTGCTAATAAACTAGAGTATAACTAGCTATATAATTATATGGAAATCAATATGCCTTTGAGAACAGTCATTTATCAAGAGAAAATTCGT
>NW_003852552.1:1926870-1946223 GCF_000181295.1 Otolemur garnettii
AAAAAAAAAAAAAAAAAGGAAAAAAAGATTCCATTGTAACAACAGGTTGGAAAAACTAGGCTGAGGATTAAATACAACACTAGGAAAATATCTTCCCATGTAAAACAGAAAGAAGTTTTTTTTTTAATAGTTAAGTAGATAATAGCACTTATAACTAAATAGCATTCTTTTTGATAAAAGCATAATCGACTAAATTTTAAAAATCTTTTAAACATAACATTCCCTTGAAGGTATGTGCATTATACCTACCCATTGAGCATCTCTAATCTGAAAATCCAAAATTGAAAATATTTGAGTAAGTATTTCCTTTGACCATCTTATCAATACTTAAAACATTTCAGATCTCAGAGCATTTCAGATTTCAGATGTTTGAATTCAGGATGTTCAACCTTATATGATTGAGTGGCACAGTTTAAATGCAGCCAAATTTTATAAGCAATACTTATATCAAAACATTCCTTGATACACCGGGTGCTCAAGAATGCTGAACAAATCCTGTTGCCTTAAATATGATCACATAAGAATGTAAGGTACCTAAAGTAGTATTCTCTTATATATGTATGCCTGTTAATAAACCACTTTGAAAAGTCATCAGATTGAGTAAATAAAAGGCCTATCTGATTTTTCTGGACTCACTCTTACATAATGATTTATAGACTTTTTTCCCTAAAACACCTAAATTTAATCCCTTAAAATTTTTGACCAGTCTTGAATAGGACTGGTTGCTTTCCTATGTACAATGTAAGTATTATGCTACATTTTCATAGAAGATTAAGGAAAGAAACAATAACACATGTTTAAAATACATTAAACCATAATTCCCTACCTTTAACTATAGTTAATTGTATATACAAACTAATTTTTAAAAATTATTTAATATCAATATTTAAAATATATTATGCAAGGCAGTTAGGGATAATAAACAAATTTCCTTCAAATTCCCAGAGTGTTTTCTATATATAAATCTCTTCTAACACTTTTCAGATAGTTCAGTAAATTTTTAATTTCAAAACCCTTTCAATTGCCATTCCATACATCTTAGAGCTAAATCTGTATATCCATACAGAACTTCCCATATTTGTGCCTCTCTCCAAAAAGTATGCATTCCTAAGGAATGCAAAAAAGGCAAAAACATGGGAACTAATTAAGCAATATCTATCCAAGTCGCTACAAATAACAAAAATCTAAATAGATGTGATCTTTACCAAAAATCAATGTGTTCCATGGTTTGCATATCATACAAATGTATGTTCCTATTTATCTAAAAAAAATTTCACGAACTAATAGATAAAGCATGCTATCATTTCCCTTAAAGTAATTTTATATCTCACTTTTAAAGAATTAGTATGAAAACTAAGAATTTCCAAGTTTGGAAAAGGGCTGGAATGATCACCATCAGCAGCTTCTAAGAGATTATAGGAAAAAATGGAGCCTTTCAGGGGACTTTCCTAGTCTTTAGCAATAGTTCAGAATCTTCAAATTTATCACTAATATTTATTCAGAAACAAATTATCCCACACATGTCATACTTCTATCCAAGTGCAAAGTGATATAAAAATCCTGTTGTGGCTTGCCCCTACTGGCTTGGCATTTAACTACCTAAAAGACTGTGTTACTAGGGAGCTTGGAAATGTTACCATCCAACTTTCTCTACTAGATAGTTTATAAAGAACTTCAGTATGGTCACTGGTTCTCAGAAGAACCCTACTGGGTACTTCTTTACCCAGAAAATAACCCATTTATCCCCACCCTTTGTTTCCTCATCACGAAATCAGTTTCCTTCTCTCAATATGAGCCATGCTATATTGACTTGGTTATTATAGTCCTGTCACTGCACTTTGCCAAAGTACATGAGAAGGGCACTTGAGAAACTTTTTTCACTTATGAAAGTAATACATGTGCATTGAAAAAAAAAACAGTACATAAAGGTATAATGTGAAAAGTAAATGTTACTTCCCAGAGCAGACCACCATTAAGAGATTTTTTTGTGGGTCATTCCAAGTACATACATATACACACATACACATAGACACACCCTTTTGAAAAACAGGCTCTTACTATACCTACTCTTTTTCTTCATTTCTCTCAATTCCATTGTCACTAATAATTGTTGCTCATCAATATTTCTGGTTCTCCTCCTTAGAGGGACACAATCGGACTGTATTTTCCTATGCCTTGAAGTTAGATGTGACTTATTCTGGCCAATGCAATGTGAGTGTAAGTAAAGGGTGGATGCTTTGAGATGGAAGCATGTAAGATGCCATTTTGCATCTTCTACTTTCTTTTGTCCTATAGTGGAGCCATGACCCTGAGTAAGGATTAACACAAGACCGAGACCCTAGCTGACATGTATGTGGTAGATACATAGCACAAGCAAGAAATAAGCCTTCATTGTTTAAAGACAAAGATTTTGTGGTTAACATCACAGCTTACTCTCACTAATATTACATTCTGAAGTAGATTCTTATCAGTACATGCAGATCTATCTCATTCACTGAGATGGTTTCATAATATGCTTTTGGATGAATGAAGGATAATTTAATTAATTTGATCAACAAATATTTTGTGTCTACCCTGTCCTAAATACTGTTCTAACTGCATTAGAAGTCACGTAATTCTGACAAGTCTATAAGTTAGGTTCTATTCTTCCTCACAGCTTTACAGACAAAGAAAGTGAAACACACACAGATTAAGTAAAAATTGTCCCTAAGTACTCACAGACAATAAATGAAGGAGCCAGAATCTGAACCCAGCTATGGCTCCAGAGTCAATGCTTGTAATTACCAAGTTAGATTACCTCTTAATAGTCCAAAGACTATTGTACCTCTTAATACATAAACATGCAAGAAAATATGAAATAGTAATCACTACTATTGATGACAAGAAACCACAGTAATATGATGGGAAGTGGGAGCTACTTTACCATAGGAAGTTAGGAAAGGCTTCTTGGAGAAAGTGATTCTTAAGCCAAGACTGAATGACAAAATACAGCCAGTCATATAAAAAATCAAGGGGAAAAGCATCCTGAAATGAGAGAATAGCCAGTGCAGAGGCCTTAAAGTGGAAAAGGCTGAGTATATCACAAAACAAGAAAAAAGGCTAGTATGGCTGGAGCACACTGAGCCAGGGCAAGAGTGACAGCCGATCTATTTTAACAATCTTCCACTGAGGGTCAGCACTGCATCTTCTTATACACACATCTTCACTTATTTGCATAGGATTAAGCGTAGGATAAATCCCAAGAACCAGAATTGCTGTACCCAATTTTTAGAGATAACATGAAATTTCCTTCCAAAAAGATGACAGAAGAAAAAAACTAGTAGCAACAGAAGGAAGTGCTTCTTTTCCACATCCTCTCTTATGCCATTATCAAATGTTTTAAGCAGTTGCCAAAGCATTAGATTTTTAAAATGGTATGTCACTGTTTGTTTAATCAATATTTATTTACTTCATTTTGAAGTTATGTCCTTTTTCAGATTTCACTGATTATTTGTATTTATTTACCTATGAACTACCCTTTCAGGGGCTTCGCCATTTTTTAAATTGGGGTTTTAATTTGCTTGTATTTATTTTGTAAAAGGTCTTAATTTATTAAGATCAGAAACTCCTTGCCATCTGTGTTGCAAATATTATTTTTCATTCTGTAATGTAGCATTTAACTTTGTTTATGATCTTTTCATCAAATCAAATTTTCAAAATTGAATAAACTGCTCTTTACTGAGTTCAAATGCCTCTTCTATCATATACTAAATTCTCACATGTATTAAAGTCTACTGTTGAACTCTCTATACTGTACCAAAATCAAGTTAATTTTAATTAATAGAACTTTAACATTTGTTGCATATTTGGTGGAATTAGTTCCCCTTCACTGCACTTCTGTTCCAGTTCTTTCTTGGCTATTCCCAGATGTTTATTCTTCTAGATAAAATTACACATCATGTTGTCAATTTGTAAAATAAATAAATAAATCTCCCTAAAACTATACTTACTGGTATGTCACTGTATCTTTCTTACTCCTACACTAAATAGGACACTTTCCATTAGCCACCACTTAACTCATTATTTTTTGATTTCAGGTTAATATGAGGGTACATAAGATTAGGTTATATAAACTGTAGGGTTAAAGTTGGCATTGCGGTTTTGTCCTTCACACAGGAAGCATGCCATATACCCATGCAATATACCTGTTGGGTGAGAACTTACCCAATCCCTCCCCCTCACTCTATTCTATTTAAATGTCAAAATGCTATTAATTCTGACATATTTTATCAGAGATTCATATAATGTGAAAATAATTTTATATTCCTTTCTAATGTTTATATTTATTTCTCTTTCTCATTCATTGGTTAATACAAATTACTCACTTCCCTCTCAAAAAAAAAAAAAACAAAGAAAGAAAAAGGGTAAAATATTCTAAAACTACGGCTGATGGTCAACATCCTAGTCTTATTCCCTTTTGTAATGGGACTTCTTCAAATGTTTTACCACTAAACCTAACAGTGACATTCGGTTTGAGATACATACTTTTATCTTGTTAAGGAAGTAAGTACTTTTCCTATTACATTAATTTTTATCAGAAACCATGCCAAATTTTAGCAAAGGCCTTTTCATAATACATATTGAGATAATTTTTCTTCTTTTTTTGGTAGCATTTTAAAAACCTAAGCAGAATGATTTCATCCTTCTATCCACTTCTACTCCAAAAAAAGAATCTAAACATATTATCTAGGCACAATTTTCCCTGGCAACAATGCACTGCCTTTCTAACAAACAATACATTTTGTATAAGTTTCTGTGGTTTACTTTCTTTACATAAACCACACCAACTCCCAGGTATGGAAATGGGAGTAGAAAATTCTACAATGTAAAAAAAAATCAAAATGTTACATCATCCAAATCAAGATTTCCTAAATTCTTTTGTAAGGCATTAGTATCTCATGAAATGATGAGAAATGCCCTGGAATCAGTTAAAATTTAGAAATAATGAGTGGCTCGGCACCTGTAGCACAGTGGTTGCAGTGCCAGGCACATCCACTGAGGTTAGCAGATTCAAACCCAGCCTGGGTCAGCTAAACAACAATGACAACTGCAACAAAAAATAGCCGGGCATTGTGGCAGGCACCTGTAGTCCCAGCTACTTGGGAGGCTGAGGCAAGAGAATCACTTAAGCTCAAGAGTTTGAGGTTGCTGTGAGCTGTGATGCCACAGCACTCTATGGAGGGTGACATAGTGAGACTCGTCTCCAAAATACATATATATAACAATTTTACTAAAGTTAATTACTTTTTCTCCCATAGGACATTTCAGATCATTTAATATGTCAATATGCACTATAATTCTTCAAAGTGGGGAGAAGGTATATAGCATGTGAAATTTTCAAAAGTTATTTGGCCAAGACATCTTCTCCATCCATATATGACAAATACCTTTACACTGAGCGCTGGCATTCAAACATAGAAATTGGGACAGCTATCCACCAAATATGACTGCTGTCATTGCTTCTGATAACCATGACTTTAGCCAAATACAAAAGCCTCTCTCCAGGAGGAAGAGAATGAATTGACACACTGATAGAAGAGATGCGAAAAGGACAAAAGTCTATTATAATTCTCATCTTTGTCTCAAGCTTCACTCCTGGTTAGTTGGTCCTTGTACACAGGTTACTATGAAAAGAGCAGCAGTTCACAAAATGTGGTCAAAAGGACTCCAGGGTGTCTCTAGGAGTCCCTGGGGGTATATTTAAACTCAAAACTATTCTAATAATAATACTAAAACATTATTTGACCTCTTCATCACTTTTTCCACAAGTGTATAATGGGATTTTCCAGAAGCTATATGACCTGGAATGGCAGCATCACTCTGATAGCAAATGGCGTGTGTCCCTGTATATTCTTATGTTTTAAATATTTCTCAGTTTTAAATCACATCAGAAAATATTAATAGACATAAAGCACACAAAGAAAGGTCTTTGGGATCCTTAATAATTTTAAGAATGTAAAGGGCCCCTAAAACCAACAAGTTTGAAAGGCATTATAACTTACTGGTCTAAGTAAGCTTTGTCCATATAACACAATTGGGTTTGGTATCCCTTGAAAAGGAGCCCTCCAGATTGTGTTTTTAACCTAATATAGTCTCTTCACTTGGACTATAGTTTAATAGATCATATACTAGACATCATAATTTTTTTCTCTGCCACAGCTTCCTTAACTCTGACAATTTTCTATTCTAAGAATCCTGTTCAAGACTTTAGTTTGCTTTTTCTCTTTAAAGACTTACTTAATAATTTCCCTTGTTTTATAATAGGACATTCAGATCCTTTAAAAGTATTACATAGATAACAGATAATAGACCATTAGAAGTAGGCTCAATTATTGATACAGATTAATTAAAAACCTATAATTTTAATGGATCATTTTATGCTACAATATTTCACCAAGAAAATTGATTCAAATAAAGAACATGTTCACAAAATATTTTAAACTTAATACTACATATTTTCATCACTTCACTCAAAAATAATTCTATTTCAAATGTTTAACTAATCATTTCCCCCAAATAGTCCAAACATTAACTCTTTTACATAGTAAATTCAACTATTCTACTACTAATTATGCAGCTGTTTAATAACTATATACAATTTCCCTCTTCAAAAGGTGTTAATGATGGGCTCAGTGGGGTGAACCTGTAGACTCAGCTTCTTGGGAGGTTCAAGGTGGGAGGATCACTTGGGCCTAGGAGTTTCAGTTCAGGCTTAACAAGTGTGACTCTGCCTTCAAAAAATAAAAATTTAATTAATTAATTTAAAAAGAGTGTAGGACAAAATGATTGATTCCAGCTCCAACCTTCTCTGACTTTTACAAATTAGGCACGCTCTCTACCATTTGGCTAGGTCATCGCAGAGCTCCTCCCCAAGGCAAAGTGTGCACGTATTCAACTTACATGGCAATACACAGTTTGACCCTCATGGGTAATGTCAAATGGCAATAATCTACATAAAGGTAACAGAGAATAAAGTATTTCTTTCTCCCTTATTATAACTGTAATTATTCACTTTTTTTTTTTTTTGAGAGTCTTACTTGCTCTGTCACCCTGGGCAGAGTACAATGGTGTGATCATAGCTCACTGCAACCTCAAACTCCAGGGCTCAAGTGATCCTCCCACCTCAGCCTCCTGAGTAGCTGGTACTGCAAGCGTGCACCACCACACCCCAGTAATTCTATTTTTGGCAGAGATGGGGTCTCTATCTTGTTCAGGTTGGTCTGAAACTCCTGGTCTCAAGTGATCCTCCTGCTTGCAATTCCCAGAGTGCTAGGATTACAGGAATGGGTCACAATGCCCAGACATCATTCACTTTTAATCATTAAGGTTTTTTAAATAGCTTTAACCATTAAAACTACTATTTCTTTTTTGAGACAGAGTCTCAAGCCATCGTTCTGGGTAGAGTGCCATGACATCACAGCTAATAGCAACCTCAAACTCTTGCGCTTAAGCGATTCTGATTCTCTTGCCTCAGCCTCCCAAGTAGCTGGGACTACAGGCGCCCGCCACAATACCTGGCTATTTTTGTTGTTGTTGTTGTTGTTGCAGTTATAATTGTTGTTTTAGCTGGCTCAGCCCAGGTTCGAACCCACCAGCCTCAGCATATGTGGCCAGCGCCCTACCCAATGAGCTACATGCACCACCATTAAAACCACCATTTTTGAAATTAAAAAACTTTGTTTTAGGTGGACCTGGATTACAAAAATGCAAGTTAAATAATGATAAGAAAAAAAGAACTTTATGAAGCAATGCTCTTTCCAAAAGTACTTTATTTGAACACTAGATAAAATTTAAAGAAATACACATTAAAAAAAAGCGATAGTGAAGAGACTAAGCTTTCTAAAAGTTATTTTGAAGGCATTTTGGAGGATACAATCAGAGATGTGATATGGAGAAGGTGAAGGTGACGTTACAGGAACTAGTCAATAACTAATAGATAATGGGCAGTGGTTGATTCTTGAGAATAGAGTGAAGGAGAGGAAGGAGTGAGAGATAGCTCAGATTTATTCAACTGAGTGATGAAGACCTCAGAAATAAAGCAGATGAGGGGCTATTAGAGTAGGTAATAAAGAAGAAAATTTATAAAGTCTATAAGATATATTAAGCATAAGATGCCAGTAGAACATTCAAGCATTGCTTAAAATAATCTATAGGAAGGAGAATGAATACAAAACGTTCTTACATAATAAGTAAAGAGGAGAAAAACAACAAAAGAAATTCGATCTAAAAAATATTACAGCTAAAATACATACATACATATATATATATATATATTACAGCTACCTGGGTTTTTGATAGACTTACTTACCCTCAAGAAATAGCTCTCGTTTCCGGTTTTGGATTTAACCTAATTTCCTATCCATACAAACAGGGCCAATAAAAAACCCACTTAAAATCTCCATGAAGGTATACAATGGTATCAATTTATTAATCGCCCATATTCTTTAGCAAATAGTAAAAAAAAAATGAATGTAGTAATTAAACAATTTACATGAAAATTTTGAGTTATTCAGATTAAAAATTTTATCTGGGGCAGCATCTGTGGCTCAAAGGAGTAGGGCATGGGCCCCAGATGCTGGAGGTGGTGGGTTCAAATCGAGCCCTGACCAAAAACTGCAAAAAAATAAAAAATAAAAAATAAAATAAAAATCTTATCTGATTAAAGTATTTTAAAATTACTTAATTTTGGTGAAAGAGAGAAAAGCTTATTTTAGTAAAAATATAAACAGCCACTTACCAAAGGGTTAAATGTCCTGCCTTAAGACACATACTTAAGCAAAGCAATTGTCTTTGCTAATGTGCATTTGCTACTTTGGAGCATAGGTTTCTAGTATGTAGTGTATGTTCACTCGAAGCCTTTACATAAATAATTAGGGGATAAAATCATATGGTTCATGGACCTGGTTGCTTACATATGCAAATCAACTGACATTTTCTTAAACAGCTCTTGAGATTGGTCTTTTGAGAAAATAAAAAACACTTTGAGGAAAAAGCATCCTGGTGAACATCTGTAGGTAAATTAAAGTAGTGTATTTGTCCCTTACAACTATGTATGATGTTATTGTCCCTTTCTGATAATATTATCTAAAACTGACATTGTGAAGCATTTATTTGTTTGTTTTTTAAGAGGTTATTGCCATGAGCTTGGACAGTGGGACTCCTACTTGTAATACAAAGAGCAGATGGGAAGATGCTACCAACTATCCGACTTGTTTTTGTTTTACTGTTCACATCTGTACCAAAGCATTTCATTTCCAATAAGTTGATAATTTAAGGACATACAATTTCCCCCATGTGTGCTCTTCAACTCTAAATGTCTGGTGCTCAGTTAAACTTCATCTGTTTGCAATTTTTTCCCTTACCAGGCGTTATTTTTAGCTTCTCAGCCTATTAAAAAAGCACAAAATCTAGTTATAAGTCTATTTCTAAATGTTAACTCCCATGAAATTCATTATCATTTCAGAATGCCCAAGCAGAAGACCCCATAAATATGTGGTCAAAATAAATTACTAACATAATGCCCTGTCTAAATCAAGGCCCAGCTGTGACCAGAATGATCGAGAACATGGAAGGAAAGGTAGAAGTATTTATATATCTATTTTCTCGTTTTCCCTTAATCAAATCAACCAGCCATTTAACACATTTGTGTTTTTTAATATCTAATAGAAATGGTAAGTAAAAGAATCACCATGGCTTACTTTACCACTTTCCCCCACATTATGAGAAAAACAAAATATAATCTATTTCTATCTTTTATAAACAAAATGGAGTTTAAATAATAGTTCCTTTTGCTAAACTTAAAGTTGGTAAACAAGGCAGAAATAGTTCATTAATTCTATAAATAATTGCTACACTGTAAACACTAAGAGGGAATAAAGAAAATGTAATCTAACTCCGTCTTTAGCACTTTTTCCTTTTGTCTTATTCCACAGATCATTGTTAGAAATTCAGCAGTAGAGTTAAACACAAAGGAAGAAAATAAAAATCATCATAATTTCTCATGTAGAGAGAATGGCTGTTCATATTTTATCACATAGTCTAATCTTTTTCCCTATGTACAATATATTCCTACAATTGAGGTCACAGTATTTGTTGCATATATCTTTTATATCCTACTTTTCTAACTTATCATTGAGAGCTTCTAAATATTGAAATATATATAATACTGTCCTAATTTTCATGCAATAATTATTTTTTAAATTCCTTATTAATGGGCATTGTGCTCTAATTTTTCACTGTTAGAAATCATGCTGCAGTGAACACCCACGTATAGCTATCTTTGTGTTTGTGTGCGTCCCCCTGAGATTTCGTGCTTTATTGTTATTCAGCCATACCTGACTGAGACTAGAGGAAGGGGAAATATTTGACATTACTAATTATAGATGACAACATCTTCACAGACCGCTCATTGCAATTATCTTCTTCCTAACTTTCCTCCACCTCCCCCCATCAAAATTAAACAGGTACACCCTCTACACCATTAGGACATTTCTTATAGTATTCTGGGTACCTTTGGAATTATTTCATCTCATATTTATTACTATGTCACTAATATTTCTTTTTTTTTTAAAGATGGGAGTCTTACTTTATTGCACTAGCTGGAGTGCCGTGCCGATTCACAGCATAGTCATAGCACACTGCAGCCTCAAACTTCTAAGCCCAAGTGATCCTCCCCCACCTCAGCTTCCTGTGTATCTGGGACTGCAGGCATGTGCCACTGCGCCTGGCTTACATTCCTAGTATTTCCTTTTAAGAACTTCCTGAAGGATAAAATTAGTTCTATAAGAGAATTTTAAGTCAGCTGAAAACACCGGGTGTCTCAAAAGTCACCCCTAAAGGTGCCATTCATAGAGAAAGTAGGAAACTGTTGCTCAATGTACCTTTATTTATAAAATATTCATTACAACATTTTACAAAATATTCTGTATGTGTTGGCTACCTTTTTGCAAAATTTTCTGAAGAAAGAGAAATCAATATATGAAAAAGATATCTGAGGGGGGAGGGCGGGTGTAGGGAGGGTAATTGGTGGGACCTCACCTATTGTGCATATTGCAAGGATACATGTCAAATCTATTAAGAGTAGAGTATAAATGTCTTTTTTTTTTTTTTGAAACAGAATCTCACTATGTTGCCCTAAGGAGAGTGCTGTGACATCACAGATCACAGCAACCTCAACTCTTGGACTTAAGTGATTTCTCTTGCCTCAGTGTCCCAAGTAGCTGGGACTACAGGCCCCCACCACAACACCCGGCTATTATTTGTTCCAGTTGTCATTTCTTGTTTAGCTGGCCCAGGCCAGGCTCAAACCCACCAGCCTCAGTGTATGTGGCCTGTACCATAACCACTGTGCTACAGGCTCCATGCCAAGTATAAATGTCTTAACACAACAATTAAGTAAGTAAGGTGAAGACTATGTTAACCAGTTTGAAGTAAGTGTTCCAAATTGTATATAAAACCAGGACATTGTACCCCATAAATGCATTAATATACACAGTTATGATTTAATAACAAAAGAAAAAGATATCTGCACTTGAATGTTTATTGAAGCACTATTCACAATAGCAAAGATATAGGATCAATTTAAGTGTCCATGAACAGGGAACTGAATAAAGGAAGGTGGTGTACCTGCAACTGAAATACTATTCAGCTGTAAAAAAGAAAGAACTCATGTCTTTTGAAGCAACACAGGTGGAACTAGAGGCCATTTTCATAAGTGAAAGAACTCAGACACAGAAAAACAAATACTGAATGTTTTCACTTATAAGTGTGAGCTCCCATGCATGTCAACTTTTACAAATAAGTGCATGGGTGTATGATGCAGAAATATCATTTGACAAAATCTAACCTCCAGTTTTGATTTCAAAAAGTCCTTAGCAATCAAGGAACAACTCTGGAAAACATACAGTTAACATCAGAATTATAATAGACTGAATGTCTTCCCCTTAAGTATAGATACAAAGCAAGGAGGAAGTTGAGGGAGCTGAAGCTATAGTTTTAATTTTCTCTGTGAAGGAGGCAATGTCCTCTGTCTATGCCCAGTTTTCACTCTGTCACTCTGATACAGTTCATAGATATTGCAAAACTACTAAGAAAAAGAAAAGAAAATGCTTGGGTTTGAGCAAGTAATACAAAAGCCAATCATTTGTTAGAACTGTTTAAATTCACTAAGCACCATGGTGCCAAGTACTACACATGACATGATGGTACACCTCAAAGATTTCTGCAGTAATTATCAAACTTTAGTACATATTCAAATCACCTCATTAAAATGTATGTAACTAGGCCCCACCCCCAAGATTCTAATTTGGTAGGTCTGAAGTGGAATGTGGGAATTAAGGAACCCATATTTCAAAAAAGCTTCCATCCATCCCTGACAGTGATGCAGATGGTTCCCAGACCATGTTCAGAGAAATACTGTACTAAGTGCTATAAGACATCTGGAATAAAACAACCTAATTTTTCTGGAAGGGCACTGCATGGCAATGCTGTCTCCTAGTGCTCAAGCTGCCAGGTTATCTGTTGAAATCATCATAGGCCACAGAAACACACTCTTCATACTTTCTCTGCTTTACCTTCCTGACACCATTTTATTGTAGGCTTCCTCTCTTTTCTCTGGCTGCTTATTGGACTATTTTGACAGTGGACTAGCTCTGTACTCAGACATGTGAAATTATCAATGGAAGGGGCATGTTGTGGCCCATTCAACTACTGAGATGATACTTGCTTCAGCTTCTCAACCTTTTTGACCTTTACCTTCTCTGCTCAGTTTCTAGAGTAGTACAACAGAGCTGTGCCTGCTGTAGGAATTATCTTCCTTTTTTAACAAGGCTGTATATTTGGAGAACCACGTACCAAATGTGAATCTGAAAGAGCTTCAAGATGGATCTTGAGTAGCTAGCTCATCAGGCCTAAATTTAAAATAAAGCCAAGTGGCCATTTTCTGCCTAGGGGTGACACTTGTACTCTGAATTCACTCAGAACCCACACTTCCGTTCAACATTGGGCTGTCTAGAGCTCACCTGAGCCAACCAATCAGAGCTCACTAGAGTCAACCAATCAGAGATCCCCAGAGTCAAACGGAATTCAATGGAGTCTACCAATCAGTGCTCACCTGAGCCAACCAGAGATCCCCAGAGTCAGCCAATCAACCAATGAGAAATCACCAGATCCCCAGAATCAACCAACCAATATCTGCTTCAGTAAGAAATTTTTCTAGACACTGTGTTTCATTCTGCTAAACTGCCTTCCAGAAAAGTTATACCATCTTACAAATCACCAAGAAATGAGAGTACAAGGGGAATGAGGGAGTGTAAATAGAAAGGGAGGAAGGGTTTTGCGGGGATCAATCATTGTAATCTAATTCTTTGTACCCTCAATGAATCCCAAACAATAAAAAATAAAAGTAGCCTTTAAGCATCTCTCATATCATCATCTCATACCATGTAGGTAGATACCTAACTAAAGAGTAGCCCTACTCCATATGGAGGAAATAAATAGAACCTCAGATATGGATCCCCAATTTTGCCTCCTATTCTTAGATAATGAATACAATAAAATATCATGTTAATAGAAAAATCGATGGGCCTGTATAAAAGCTTGCATGCTTTTAAAAAATTTTTTTAAAAAGAAATGAGAAATTTAAAAAAAAAGAAACTCCTTTGTACCCTCACAACTCAGATATTTTAGATTCTTTTTGCCTATTAAAATGCACCATTCTTTTACTGGGCATTTCTCTATTTTTTTATTTCTACTGAGGCTAAACCTACACAAACTGCACAAGCCCATGTATAAATAATCTTTGTGAATATCATGCTCATTACCTTTGCTCATATTTCTATTAGGATATTCTTTTTCTTATTGCTATATAAGAATATCCATTTCAAAATTCATTGTCAAAATTTCCAAATTCACCATTCTTGTTTTACAAACTGTTCTAATTTGCATATACTAAGAAATGTATTTTCTTTTATATCTATATTCTACTTTTATTTTTATTCTCACAACACTGTTCTTACTTTAAATATTACCTATATTTAGCCCTAGTATTATCTATAGTCAGCCCTAGTTTGTATGGATTTTATTTTATCTTTATACTCATCTCTTTGTTCTAAAATTTATTCTGGTGAACAATATAATACTTTCTTAACAGTGTCAGCAATGCTTTGCTGATTTGAACTGTCTGTAACATAGTTCTGAAATTTAAAAAAAATTTTTTTCTCTTGCAATAGCTCTTCCTCTATCTGGCACATTTCACTCTCACAAATATCAGAAGCAGCAGTTGTGAACAGCAGCCACCTATCTGTCCAATTAAAAATTTTATAATATATGCTCAAAGCCACCAAAACCATGCTTGAGTTAACATAATCCCCATCATTCAAACAATGCCAGGGCAAAATTTATATATTCAAGCCTCTTTTAATTTCATGCACAATCCGAACAGCAAGCCAGTGGATCCTCAGAGCACAATATTCGGAAAATCTACTATTCCTTATTTTAATGTACCATCACATAATGATTATTTTTATATTAGGGAGATAAACTGACAATACAGAGAAGCTTAATGTAAATTTAATAATTCCTTATGGCCAGAGAGCTACAAGATCCCTATTTTCATAAGACTGAACTGTACTTTATATGTAATCTAAGAAAGGATGGGGTAGAAACTTTCAAAAAGTCAAGACAAAAAAATCACAACCTAGCAGGTATGTCTTTGATGTTTTAAAAGCAGCCAAAACAATGTATTTGACAGGAAAATCTAAAGCAGATATATGGAATTTTGCCTGTTGTGAACCTTGTATGTGGGAGACTTATGCTACTATGTCTTGTGTGTATAAATGGATTGCAGAGCTTTAGAAAAAGAGTTCGATTTATCTTTAAAGTGTTTCTAAAGCGAAATAACTTTTCTTAAGAGCTAAAAGTTAGACCTAGTACCAGCATCAGTGACAGCCAACTATTTGAGTTACATTTACTCTCTTGCTTTCAAAGGCCACAAAAGTTATATAACAGAAGCCAACAGTTGTAAAATTAAGAGAGTGATTGATAGCAGATTTAAGGTTGAAAAATTGCACCCCAGCCATAAGGTGATTTAAAACAAAAGAAAAATTATCAAAAATTCAAAACTATTAGTATAGTCCTTAGATACTTTACTTCAATTCCAACCTTTCTATAACTTCAAACATTTTAAATGATAGATTCAACCACCTGTGAGACAACTGTGGGATCATCACTGATTACACACCCATCTAGCAAATTAGAAAGCTCTGGAGTCAGGGACTGAAATCTATAGTCGATGGTTGTTGCTGTTTCTACAGAAGGGAAAAAAGTAAAGGAGAATGCAAAACAAATTATTAATAACTTAAAACAAAAGCCTGGAACATGAGTTTGCCTGTGTTCACTACTAAGTGAAGCCTAAATTATGATGATTTCCTTCTGGCTTACGAGTATCTGGAAAGTGCTCAGGGCTGGCTACTCGGGTAATAGTTTTATTTGAAAGACAACAGTTTTAGCTCTGCTGATACATGTAAACAATTCTATTTGATCTGGCCTCTGCCTCACTCTGTGATCTATTCTATCATGTGGCTCTCGAACTACTTTACACCCAAACTGACTTCTTATTTTGCCATCATGCCAAGTTCTTTCCAATATTAAGGCTTCTATTTTAACTGCTCTAGAATTTTTATCCTGATCATCACAAGCTAGTTTCTCCATATCATTCACGTTTTGATTACAAATCACTACATCAGAAAGGCCTTTTCTGAGTATGAATTTAAAGGCGTTACCCTGTTGAAATCACATCTACTTTAATCTCTATGGCACTTTAATTCTAATTTTCTCTATAGCACTCATTGTTTTCTTCTCTTAGTCAATTACTTGCTCACTTAGTCTATA
Organism: Otolemur garnettii; assembly: GCF_000181295.1. Taxonomy (NCBI): domain Eukaryota; kingdom Metazoa; phylum Chordata; class Mammalia; order Primates; family Galagidae; genus Otolemur; species Otolemur garnettii. Next base: position 1,942,798 of record NW_003852552.1, read on the forward strand.
CTTTTGCAAGCTCCAAGAAGGCAGGAAATTTTGTTGTTTTGCTTACTGCTTTATATCTAGGATTTAGAACATTGTTATATACTGTGTTCAATGAATATTTTTAGCAAATATATTTAACTGGTTATAACTTTTGTTTGTTTTTAAAAAGCAATCAACTATGAATGGTCCTGATTACTTCTAAGAACAGAGACTCTGTCTTACTTCGAACATAATCCTGCTCCCAAAATATTTTAGGATCAAAAATATTTCTCATGAGATTTATGGTAGTAAAAACTGACTAAGACAGCCCCCCCCAATATATCAAAAGTTAATGACTTGTCTATACTTAAATATAGGGTGATGATTTGGAAATTCACAATAATTGATCTTAAAAGCACCATTTTCCCTCTTCATTTAATTTTCTATTACTTTATACACTGAGGCAAAAGACAGCCACATGAGGGAGTGATGTCATCAAGATAGTGACTATTGTGGTATATGTATACCATGGAATATTATGCATCTAAAGAAAGATGGAGACTTTACCTCCTTCATGTTTACATGGATGGAGCTGGAAAATATTCTTCTTAGTAAAGTATCTCAAGAATGGAAGAAAAAGTATCCACTGTACTCAGCCCTACTATGAAACTAACTTATAGCTTTCATTTGAAAGCTATAACCAAATGATAGCCTAAGAATATGGGGAAAGGGGAGAGGGAGGGGAGGGGAGGAAGGAGGATGGGTGGAGGGAGGGTGATTGGTGGGACCACGCCTATGGTTCATCTTACAAGGGTACATGTGAATCTTTCTAAATGTAGAATATAAATGTCTTAACACAATAACTAAGAAAATGACATGAAGGTTACATTAACCAGTTTAATGAAAATACTTCAAATTGGATATAAAACCAGCACACTGTAGCCCATGACTGCATTAATGTACACAGCTATGATTTAATAAAAAAAGAAAAGAAAAGAAAAAAAAAGATAGTGACTATTTTCTCATTAAACATACTTCTGGGTATTTATCCAAAAGAATTTAAATTGGGATCTCCAAATGATATCTGCACTCCCATGCTCACTGAAGCATTATTCAGCATAGCTAAGAGGCAGAAACAACCTAAATGTTGTTCAATGTATGAATGGAGAAAGAAAATGTGTATGTGTATATATATATACACACACACACACACACACAAATAAATATTATTCACCCACCAAAAAATCCTGTTATATGATACAGCATGGATGAACAAGGAGAAATTATGCTAATTGAAATAAGCCAGCAATTTACTACATAATCCATTTATACGATGCAGGTAAAATAGACTCATGGAAGCAAAATGTTGGTTGCCAGGGGTTGGAGTGAAGGGAAATGAAAAGTTGCTGTTCAATGAGGATAAACTTTCAGTCATGCAAGACGAAAAGTTCTGGAGATGCATTGTGTTGTGTAGCACTGTACCTACAGTTAATAATTCTATACTGCACACTTTAAAAAATGTTAAGAAGGTAGATCTCAGGTGTTTTTCCCCTACAATTTTTTTTAAAAAGACAGCTATATAAAATGCGGCCAGGACCTGCAAACAGACTGACTTTTTACTACCTTGAAATAGGGGGGATTACCATTTTTGGAATAAAAGGACTTCTCTTGCACCTACTATTGGACTAGGAAGAAAAAGAGAGTTCATAAAGTAAGAAAGGAAGAAGGAGAAAAAAGAGTGTGGAGAGAAAGAAAGAAATATCTAGTTTACATTAAATACTTAATTGAGCAGTGTGCATATGGTCATGAAGTATCATGAAACAAAATTTGCTATTTTATTTTATATGTCAATCAATGAAATATGCACAAGCAATTAATAACATCTTTACCACGCATGTGTTAAAACACCTCTAAAATATATAAATACATGATACTATTCAAGGCAGTATAAAAAGCTTTTTTGAGCAGGGAAAAAGGATAAAAATAAGATCCCTGGCATCACGTAGTTTAAAACAATCATCAACAGAAGAAAATGTAAGAGAAAATGGTAGAAACACTGAGAGAACATATAGGTGGTATCCTTTAAAGTCATAAAATCAAACTCTAATCTTATAGTCCAATAGCAATGATCATTTTTGGTGTTAGCTGGATTTCTATCAAAGACCTTTTTTTCCTCCATGTATTTCAAATGTATTTCTACCTAAGTTCCTGACAGAATAGTAGTTGAAAAACAACTACACTATTGCTTGCTGTGCAAGCCTTCCTTTGTTGAATAAATGGCTTAATGAAAGTGTTTAGAGTAGAAAAGCATTCATGTTGAAAATGTGAAATGTCTTCTTAAATGGACAATTAAGCATTACCACATTTATGTGATGTGCATACATTTTTAAATGTAAACTTTTAAGCAAGATTTAAACCAGCCTTGCAGATATACTCAAAATGTAGGGTGGGATGGGGAAAGAATGCATAAAAATTTCACCATTGCCTAATAAAAAAACCTTTAGTCACTGTAGCTTTAGAATAACCATTAGTTCTTTATATTGAATAGGCAGTGATGCAATTGATGGCTTTTTGTAAATTATATTATGTTCTTTATTTCACATGTGTGCCTCATTTGAGTTCACAGTGAATGGTAGGTGGTGTTTTGTCTGTTTACTGAGTATCCGTTAAATAAGCACCATTATAGAGATGTGAGAAAGTGGGAAGGATGGCACCTTTATTAAAGTACCTAGGAACCAGAGTGATAAGCATTACAGGGGTCATGAAACTACATCTTAATGGGCCAAACAGGATACAAACAAATCTTAGTCTAATTCTTTGAGATATAATTATTTTTAATTTGTATATTTAAAAATATCAACCTCAAAAAGAGCTCATGTATTATTTTAAGATCCACAAAAAGACTGTTTTCAATTGCTACAATTTCTAATTGTATTTGTGGCAGACAATAGATGTGGGAGCTTCCCCCCACCCCCACCCCCGCTCCCCAAACTGAGCCTCATGGACTAGGTGCCCTTTGAGTGTCCTTGCAGTTGAAGCCTGTGGTTTTAAAGCTATATGCTCCATATACAGTATATTAAATTTCTGGCACTTTTTCTTCTTGCCTAGTATCTCTGACCTCTGTTTAGAAGGGTCTTACCCTCTCCCTAGGTCCCAGACTCTGCGTCCCCATTTCCTAGATTTAAAGTAATTAACTAGGAAGCCATTAAACCAATGGAACACCAGCTTCCTGGGATCCCCATGTAAGCAAACTGAAACCCAACTCATCGTAAACAATCACCCTCTAGGAAAACAAAACTTAATCTTAACCACTCGGAAAGTGTCAACTAACTTCTCCTTAGGGACTTTTCTCTTGAATGATCCAAATAAGGCTACTTGCTCCACGTTAACTAATCAAATTATTTTCTTGCCCTTGCTTTAGCATTCACTTAATAAAAACCTTTCCTGGAGGTGCTGGTGGCTCAAAGG
>NW_003852552.1:1946374-1957611 GCF_000181295.1 Otolemur garnettii
TCTGGGATTGCCTGGCCCATGAATCACATGTTTAATAAATTAAACTGATTAAAATCTTAATGTGCCTCAATTTATCACAATGATTCCAAAAGACCAATTCATTTTATAATGTCCAGAACAGTGCTATCCAATGGAAATACAACACAAGCCACATATGCAATTTTAATGTTTTCTAACAACCACCTTTTGTGAAAAGTTAAAAGAAATGAGTAAAATTAATTTTAATAATTAAAAAAAAAGTGATTCCACTTCAATACCCAAACCTGTGCATCCAGACCAATATGACAGTTACCCCTGTTCCCCCGCCTTACTTAAAACTGTCCACTAACTTGGCTGGATTATCACTGACCCAGATTCTCCTTCATGAATGAGTCCAGGATGTCTATATTTATCCTTTCTTGTTGCAAGAGTAAAAAAATCACATAATTGTTTAACCAAAAAAGAATGAGTTTAACATTAACGTAGCATATCCAGTTTAACAGAAACCAGAAACCACAAAGCAAAAGTATATTGGATCATTCATATATAGCTAGAATCTATGAAATGTAATGTCTAATCTTTAAGACTTCAAATTACAAGCCCTGGATGTTTTGAGTATCAGTGATGGGTTATTATATTGGTAAACTGAGGATTTATCTGTAAAACTGCATGCAAGTAAAATTCCCAATATAGATTATAGAATGCTGAAAACGGAGGTAGAAATTCATGATACAATTATTAGGTTTCTGCATAGAATAATCAACAAACATCCTATAAAACCACATCTGTTTTTATCCCAGTGAGAGTAGCAACATAACAAACTAAGAACTCCCTATTCAAATTTCACTTTCCAAGCTTTCCAGGTTTCCCAATTACAGTGATGGTGAATAATGGAGAAAGTCAGCAACAAGGGCAGATTCTACATAATTGGAAAAGGTAATTTCCTATACCATGTGATTTACAGGCTACTCTAAGGTCTTATCTGCCGTCCCCTTTACCTAACCAGAAATACCCAGCATTACTCTACTCAATAGATAATAACATCAAAAGAAATATTTCCAAGGCATCACTGTTAACAATGGCTACACCTTACCTAGGATTTTCCAGTAAACCTTCAAACATTCTCTCTCATTTGATTTTTAGATTAGAAAATCTGCAATCAAAAAAAACCGATTTCAGGGGCTGAAGTTATAGGATATTTTTAATCTAACTCAATGTCACGGAGTGTGGAAACATTACAGTGAAATGCTCCACCCTGTGGCAGCATGTTATTCCAGTGAGAGTTCTGACAGCCAAACCCAAGTCCAAACAGAGCACTTCCCCAGAGCGGACTATGTTTTCCCTGGTATGGTCCCCTTATATTAAAAGGGAGAAAATGTTACTGTTTGGAGTTTTTTTTTATTTTTTTATTTTTGACCTACTAAGTAATTTAGGCAGAGAATCCTTTCAGGAATGAAGTGAGAAATAAGTAAAACCATACTAAATAAATACTATACAAGATACCCCTTGGATTACTTTCTCACCTTGTTCTCATCTTTGCTCAAATATTGCTTTCTATATAAGGCCTACTCTAACTACTGCAACTCCCATCCCATGATCCCCCATACCCAGCTTTCTTTCTTTTTCTGGATAGCACTTATACCTGTTATTTATTTATTTATTCACATACACATATGGGTGTGTGTATATGTGTGTGTGTGTGTGTGTGTGTGTGTGTTCCATCTGTCCCCACTAGTACATACTCATATACTGCTAAGACAATGCTTGGAACACAGTGGGCACTCAAATATACTTGTTATTTGGCCTATGTTAAATTCTAATAGGTTTCCAGGGTTATCATCAGAGGACTCACCTCAGTGTTATCCTACTTCTTGGCAGTGTATCAAGAAATAGTAAAGAGTTTCAGTGACTCTCCTCATTTCCTATGAGATTAAGAGCTTCTGCATTTGAAAATGACACTCTGATAAATTATATGCTTTACTCAAAAGTTTGAAAATAAGTCCATTTAGATTCAGAGACAATTAGTGCCTCACTGGAAAGACAGGCTTTTTCATAACTACCCAGAGCAATTACTTTTCAAGATGATAGTTATCATTTATTAATGCTGAATAAATTATTTTTAAATTTTAGCATATATTTATAACTTTATTTTTGGAACACTAGAAAGAATTGAACTATGATCATTGCTCAATTAGAATGATCTAGCACTACTTTTGCACTATTTTCCGAAATTAACTTGGCTAACTTTCCCAAATTATGGCTGTAAAATGATTTATATTTGGTGAACAAATATTAAAATTAATAATATTTCGTATCATTTGGAATACAGTAACAAATTGCTTTCCTAATAAGAGTTGTATAAAATGTGCCATTTCTTCCCTTACCTTTCATTTAACCAACAAGAAAAACTATTGTACTCTTGTTATTTATCAAAGCTTAATATAAAATATTTTTTTTTTTACTATCTGTATTTGCCAAAAAGAGAAAGATAGAGGTTGGGGCTTTGGGGTGGTAGAGAGGAGAAAGGAGGCAGAGAAAAAGAATTAATATGAATATTTCATAAGTTTAACTTTTAAATATTTAAATTTGAGAAAATAAGATGAAATGTTATACCTCCCTAGGTATCTGAAGATACAAGACCAGAGAGGCAGATGAAAAGTCTGGATTAAAAGATCTACATTTAAGAGTATCCACATAAGGGTGATAGTATGAACTCATCATGTCAGGCAAATTCTAGTGGCAGAACAAAGCTTTGAACAAAAACTCAGAAACAGGCAAAATTATTGGGGCAGGGAGAGGTGAAGCTAGGAAATAGAAGCAGTACAGATAGGTAGAAAGCACAGGAGTTTCCTGAAAGAATGGGTATAGTGAGTGGTATCAAATACCAAGAGTTTGAAAAAAGATGACATTTGAGGGCGGGCAGAGTGGCTCACATCTGTAATTCTAGCAATCTGGGAGGCCGAGGCAGAAGGATCCTTTGAGCAAAAGCAAGACCCTTTCTCTAGCAAAAAATAGAAAAATTAGCTGATCATCGAGGCAGGTACCTGTAGTCCTAGAGGGAGCACTTGAACCTAGGAGTTTAAGGTTGCTGTAAGCTAAACAGATGCCATAGCACTATAGCCTGAGCAACAGAGTGAGACTCTGCCTTAAAAAAAAAAAAAAAAAAAAAAGATGACATTTGAAAAAAGGACTTTGGATTTGGACTCTAAGATAAAGGTCATAGATAACCTTGGAAAGACCTATTAATAGAGTATGTGTGCAGAAATTATGTTATCTAGGATTTATGTATTCTCCTTTGTTCTACGTAGCTACACTAATGCCACTATTAGACATTTGCTGAGAATGAAAATCAGTTCACTATATAAATTATCCTTTTGCATTTTGAGATGAAGCACAATAAGTATTGGTTAAATTAGAGGCTAACATAATCAGATTTTCTGTTTGGATATTTGTGATTAGGCAAATATAAATTGATATATGGGATCACTATAGCTTTAATATTAAGGCTCGGTGCCTATAGCTCAACCGGCTAAGGCGCCAGCCACGTACACCTAAGGTGGCGGGTTCAAATCCCCAGCCCGGACCCGCCAAACAACAATGACCGCTGCAACCAAAAGATAGCCGGGCGTTGTGGCGGGTGCCTGTGGTCCTAGCTACTTGGGAGGCGGAGGCAGGAGACTCGCTTGAGCCCAGGGGTTGGAGGTTGCTGTGAGCTGTAATGCCACGGCACTCTGCCCAGGGGGACAGCTTGAGTCTCTGTCTCAAAAAAAAAAAAAAAAATATTAAAACCAAAAATATCATCATATATTATCTTTTAAAATCTTTTAAAAAGACTAATAACAAGGGATGATGAGTAAAACTACTGTTAAAGTGTAAATTACTCCACCACCTTGGAAAATCATTTGGCATTACTACTGAAGTCAAACCTATGATAAAAAAATTCCATACACCAAACAGAAATGCACATGTATGTATAAAAGCCATGTTACAAGAGTATGCATAGCAAAAATACAAATGTCCACAAATATCTGAATGGATATGTTAATTGTGATATAGTCATACAATGGAATATAGTATATATGGCAAACTAAGGCTCATAGGCCAAATCTAGCCTAAAGCCTATTGTTCTAAGTAAAGTTTTACCTGAATACAAACATGCGCATTCATTTACACATCATCTGTGCTGCTTTTGTGCTTCGATATCTAAGTTGAACAGTTGTGTCAGGGACCACATAACCCACAAAGCCTTAAATATTGACTTTCTGGCCCTTTACAGAAAAAGTTGGTCAAACCCAGCCATAGAGCAATAACAATTTAAAACTACAGCTATATTCAAGACTGTGAGTCTCACAAACATGGAGTTGAAAGAAATAAGCCAGCTACATAGAAAGAGATACTCTATGATATAATTCATATAAATTTCAAAAGTAGGCAACATTAAACTGTATTGTTCCAAGGCAAATTAGTGGTTGTCATTGGGGAGGATGAGGGTAGAAGGAATTGCAAAGAGCTAGTAATGTTCTATTTCTTCAACTGAGTGTACTGAGTGTTGGTTACATAGGTGCATTCACTTTGACATAATTCACTAGGCTATAGATTTATGATTTGCATACTTTTCGGTATGTGTATCCATTTACTAAATGAGTTTTTAAAAATATTTAGAAGGATTATATACCAAACTATTAATAGGAGTTATCCCTAGAGTGTAGGATGAGAAGATTACATGTTTAATGCATATACTTCTGTATTTTTTAGGTTTTAAACAAGGCTATTGCTTTAGAAATAAGAAAACAAAGCTATACAATGTTATTAAGTACAGAAATCTTCATCATGAAATGGTTCTATATGTTTATCAACATGACCTAATACATGTGGGCACTTAGAGGCAATAGGAGGTCAGAAACTAAATGTCTATGTCATTCAACATCTCTAAGTTTTGTGAACCAACAATATAAAATCCATTTTATACTTGTTACTCTTCATGTCTTATCTAAAATTTCATAATCTTATGAAACCCTCTCTCGTTTTTAAATTACAATCTTAATTATCTTTGTCAGATAATAGCTGTTAATACATGCCCCATCTTTAGTAATACTGTGTATTAACATGATAGTCTTAACTGTCGTCCCCTTAAGCTAATCCTCCTCCTTCTCAAAGAGATAAAAGACCTCAGGAATTGAAAGTGACATTAAATAAATGTGGTAGCATCTACCAATTGTTGCTTAAAGTAAAGATTTTAAAAAATATATTTCTGCATGATTTAATGATTGCTTGCTGTAGCAAAGTTCTTTTGTCTGGTCTCTAACACAACTCCCTAGAGTGTCTTGTTCAGTATGCAACAAAACAATGATGTAGAGGTTTTGACAAAGAGCCCATCTCCCTATTCAGGTGGCATTACAGGATAATAGCTGTCTAAGCTATATAATTCAATGAGATATATTTTAGTATTAAAATATCTGTTAATCAGTTTTTAAAGCTGCAATGTTCAAAACTCTGAACAATATGTAAAACATTCCTTTACCAAAGGGAATGACTAATCTTTTGTACAGCTTTGATAAGTTACAAGAAATAGGTTTATCTCAGAAGACTGGTTATGATTAATATGCAGTTCGTAAAGCTCCTTAGCTCTGTATGGTCTCTCTCTAACTGAATCTAATAAAGATAGGTCACGCATTTTTCATATTCCTTCTTCACCCATGACAGATCTCTAATAGGATTTATATGCATTTGATATTAATTGTATCGGGGACGGAACCAACTGCAATAATCCTTCATTTCTTTGCCTTTTAAACCTATATATAAATTACAAAGTTTCCATTTTTGTTTGACTGCAGTTCTCACCGACGATCAACCATGTTAATGATAGAGAGGTAGAGAAAGATTAAGAACCACCTCACCTAGTTCACTGAAATGCCAAATGCTACGAAAGGCTATAAACCCAGCTTTGAGAGCTGTTTTAGCTATCCTCTCCCTTGTGTCAGAAGAGCTCGAGTATATAACATCAGTGAAAACCTTACACTCTGAATTGGAGAGGAAAGGACATGCTTTTAATAGCCATCTCACAGAGGGGTGCTGGCAGTAACCCATCATTCTGATGAAGTATTGCTTTTCTAACCATCTACAGAGACAACACAGGAAATGTAAAAATGAGATAGTGCTACCTAGAATGAAAAACTGAGTGTCCTGGGGACTCAATCTAAAACAGTCCTTAATTTCAGCTCTGAACTCAAGAGAGGCTTCACTTATGTCTGGGGAAAAAGAAATGTATCTTTTGAGACTATTCAAACTATAATTGCAGTTAAGAGAAGTGGACAATTATATTTTCATATTCTATATTCTCCACTATGACATATAGTGAAAAATCTCATTCTGCAAAAGAGCATAGCAAGGGATTTGAGAAACTAATAAAATGTTGCTTTGCACTCCATCAAAACACATGGCTATTAGTGAATAAAATCAAATGGAAATAAAAGTAGGTCACAATTGTAATGATTTTCTTTTACTTGAAACAGGCTGCATACGAATAAATGTCTCTCATACATATAGAAATTTTAAAGAAAACCCACAAGAAAGACTGCATGGCTGATTAAACTTATAGGATTACTTCATGGTAATTTTCATATACATATATATATAATTTTATATATAATAATATATGTATGATTTTTATCCTAGAATTAAGAAAGATTACTTTTAAAATGCAATGTCAAGAAAAAAATGAACACAAAACTCAAAAGTCTATTAACTAAAGAAAGGCAACCAAATACTTCTCATCTGGCTCAGCACCTATAGCTCAGTGGTTAAGGCGCTGGCCACATACGCTGGGACTGGTTCGAACCCGGCCAGGACCAGCTAAACAACAATGACAACTACCAAAAAAAAAAAAAAAAAGCCAAGCATGGTGGCAGGCACCTGTAGTCCCAGCTACTTGGGAGGCTGAGGCAAGAGAATCACTTAAGCCCAAGAATTTGAGGTTACTGTAAGCTGTGGACACCACAGCACTCCACCGGGGGTGACATAGTAAGACTGTCTCAAAAAAAAAATACTTCTCATCCATCTATAAAAGCTACATTAGATACTTCTGCTTCTGGCCATAAAGGAGTAATAGGTACTAAACTAGCATTCCATCTGTAAACAACTAGAAAATCAGACAAAATATATGAAACATCTGTTTTCAGATTCCAGACAGCAGACCAAAGAGGGCTGTGATACCCGAGAGAAAGAAAACAAATCAATTGAACCCTGTTGCCATCCAATCTTTGTGTTTGAAAGTACTCCATACATTACAATGCATGGAGGGGACAAACCATGCAGAGTACTGTAGCCTTGCAGAGCTAAAAAGAGAGAAATGGGAGATCAGGGAGGCAGAGGCAGCTTGGATTTATGGGGCCCAGTACCAGAGAAGACGAATTCCCACAGGAAAAAAAGAATAGTTCCAGATATCTGCAGTTGAGTCTCTTTGAGTTTTTGATGAGTATCAATCTATGCCTGTGTAAAGGAAGACTTCATGACAATGGGCACAGACCAAATAATCAGAAAAAGAGCAACTCACAGAGAAGAATAAACTGAACATCTACTGAAGATCAGATCAGAGAAGAGTAAACTGAACATCTACTGAAGATCAGATAAGGCTAAAGAGATAACTGAATTCTGACCAGAGTGGAGAGACTTCACTGAGCATTCAGAGACCAGAAAAAGGTCACACTTTATAAAGAGGACTAAGTTAGACATAGAGCAAATGCTACTAAGATTCATGCAAAGTATTTTTTCTTTGTTTTTTTTTAGAGACAGAGTCTCACTTTGTCACCCTCGGTAGAGTACTGTGGCGTCACAGCTCACAGCAACCTCCAGCTCTTGGGCTTAGGTGATTCTCTTGCCTCAGCCTCCCGAGAAGCTGGGACCACAGGTGCCGGCCACAATGCTCAGCCATTTTTTTGTTGTGGTTTGGCCAGGGCCAGGTTTGAACCCGCCCCTCTCAGTATATGGCCCTACTCACTGAACCACAGGCACCACCCAGATTCATGCCAAGTTTAAAAATGAGTCAAAGTGATCAAGCTGATTGGCATATAAGTTAACTACCTGCGTGAATAAAGCCTATCACTCTTCAAGACAACTAAAATCTAACATTCAATAATCTCACATTCTAATATCTAGTTATTACTAGAAAATTACTAGGCAATCACCAGAAAATTACTAGGAAGGACACTGAGAGAGAGATCAAGGATAGTTCCAGGTTTTGATCAAAGCAACTGGAGACTAAAAAGGAGGAATGGCAATGGACTACTCTTTCTAGAGGATGCCAGCTTCTATGGCTTGAGGCATTGGAAAGAGAATCATGAGGCAGGAAACTGAGGTCTTCTCCTAACATCCACCAAGGAACTCAGGTCTTCTCAATGAGTGAGGCTGAGAACTACGCTTGCCAAGAGCCATGAGTTCAGCCATCTTGGAAGCCAATCCTTCAACCTAATCAAGTCTTCAGATGGCTGCAGCATCTTGACTGCAACTTCACAAGAGACCCCAAGCCAGAAACATCTAGCTACATTTCTCCCAGATTCTTGACCCTAAGAAACTGTGAGGTAACAAATGTTTCTTTTTTAAGCTTCTAAATTCAAGGGAACATTTAGGAGTATACAGTACATAACCAATACATAACAGTCTCCCAAATCCCAGACCCCAGAGCCAAAACTCTGCTATATCCCTGACCCTCAGTAAAAGAAATTTCCAGTCAGAAGAAAAAAAAAAAAACATTACTAGCCAATCAAAGAAAAGAAAAACATGGTGTAGTGGAAATAATTCTAGGCATGACAGAGATGATGGGAATAACAGTCAAAAGAATTCAAAACATATTATTTGGGCCAGGTACAGTGGCTGACTCCCCTAATCCTAGCACTCTGGGAGGCTGAGGCAGGAGGATCACTTGAGTTCAGTGAGTTCCAGGCCAATCTGGGAAAGAGTGAGACCCTAACTCTATTAAAAATAGAAAAAAATTAGCCAGGGGAAGTGGTGGGCACCTGTAGACTCAGTTACTTGGGAGGCTGAGGCAGGAAGATCGCTTGAACCCAGGAACTTCATATTACTGTGAGCTAGACTTAAACCAGGACACTCTAGCCTGGGCAACAGAGTAAGATTGTATCTCTAAATAAATAAATATTTTAAACATTAAAAACCAAAACATATATTATTTGTATGTTCTACATTTAAATCAAAACATGAACACAATGAGAAGAGAATGAAACTATAAAACAGCATCAAATGGGATGCTAGAGCCAAAAAACATACCATATCTGAAACGAAAATTTCACTGTGTAGACTTAACAACAGACTAGATGCTATAAGACGAAAGAGAAATCAAATTAAAATAATGGCAATAGGAACTACCAATCTGAAGCACAGGACAAAAAGGAAAAAAATTATTCAATCTATAACAGAAGACATTTCCAAAACAGTAGGAGGATAAGTCAAACAAAATAGTTGAAGAAATAAGGACCCACATTTTCCAGATTTGATGAAAACTAAACCCACAAATGTGAAAACTCAATGAATCCCAAAGAGATACAGATGGCCCTCCACATCTGCCAGTTTTACATCCACAAATTCAACCAGCCATTGACTGAACCCTGTAGTTACAGAGAATTGACTATACTGTGCTATTTTACATAAAGGACATGAGCATTCACATAATTTGTTAATCCATGAGGAATCCTGGAATAAATTTCCTATGGATATGAAGATCAGGCTATAATATAAACTTTTTTTTAAAAAGCATCTCCAAGTTGCATAATAATCACTTTGTCAGAGTTTTAAATAATTGCTAACTTGTCATCAAAAATAATGCAGGCCAGGGTGGTGCCTATGGCTCAAGGAGTAGGGTGCCGGCCTCACATACTGGGGTTGGGGTGTTGGGTTCAAACGTGGCCCCGGCCAAAAAAAAAAAAAAATGCAGCCCAGAAGACTGGATGACATCTTTAAAGTGCTGAAAGAAAACAAAGCAAACGAGGAAAGCAAAAACTATCACCTTAGAATTTTGCATCCCAGGAAAATAGGCTGCAGAAAGTAAGGTGAAATAATTACATTTATAGACAAACATAATCTGGAAAACTCCAATGCAAATCTACTGCAAGAAAACTTGCACTATAAGACATAAAAAGGAAATTCTTTAGACTGAAGGAAATTGATACCTGATAGAAACTCAGATCTAATAAAGGAACAAAGAGTGCCAGAAATGTGTGTGAAATAAGAGTGTGACTATATAGAGGACACTGTTTATGGTTTATTTTCTTTAAAATACAACAAATCGCTTAAAGAAAAAAATAATACAATATATGGTGAGATCCATAACATACATAGAAAACGTGTGATAATAATGCAAAAGATGGGGGAATGAATATAAGTATGCTATTTCAAGTTGCTTACCCGAGGTCAGATAATTAAGCTTACAAACTCATTCTCTAGCTAGTGTTACATAGCTCTTTGCTGAATATGACTACAGTCAGCTTCAAAGTACTCCCCTGGGCCATCTGGTACAGTGTGATGGTATTAAATGGTGGGATCTTTTGGAAGTTGATTAATTCATGAGGGTGCACCCCTCATGAATGGGATTAATACCCTTCTAATAGAGTCCCAAAGGACCCTATTTGCCCCTTGTATCATGTATGGACTCAGCAAGAAGGTTATCACCCAGGAAGCAGAGAGCAAGGCCTCACCAGACATGAAATCTGCTACCACCTTGATCTTGGACTTCCCAGACACCAGAATTTGGGGAAATAAATTTCTGTTGTTAATAACCTACCCCATACTTAGCTGGGTGTGGGGGCATACCCATACTCTCAGCTACTCAGGAGGTTGAGGCAGGAGGATAGCTTAAGTCCAGAAGTTTGAGGTTACAGTAAGCTACAATGACATCACTGCACTCTAGCCAGAGTGACAAAGTAAGACTCTGTCTCTAAAAAATAAAAAACAAACTACCTCATTTATGATATTTTGTTATAATAGCCTGAATAGACTAAGACAGATACACATACACACATATACACATACAAACAAAATATTGTCTCTTTGTCTTGATATCTCAGTAGCTGTCTTACCTCAGCAGTTTTATAAACACATGTACATGGACATACAAGAGAGTTATCTGGAAAGTATCCAGCAATATAATATGAAAAACAGACACATACATAGCTGGATACTTTCTGGACAGCCCTCATATACATATGTGTATATCTTTTCTCTGTACTAGATTGTAAGTTTGGTAAGAAGGC
>NW_003852552.1:1958156-1964109 GCF_000181295.1 Otolemur garnettii
CGGAGCCCACATTTATCTTTTTGATAAGGAAGGTAATTTACAAGGCCCCGTGCAGTGGCTCAGGCCTATAATCCTAGCACTCCAGGAGGCCAAGGAAGGTGGATTGCCTGAGCTCACAGAGTTTGAGACCAGCCTGAACCAGAGCAAGACCCATATCTCTAAAAATAGCAGGACATTGTGGCAGGCAGCTGTAGTCCCAGCTACTTGGGAGGCTGAAGCAAGAGAATCACTTGAACATAAGAGTTTGAGGTTTCTGTGAGCGGTGACACCCCAACACTCTACCTAGGACAACAAAGAGAGTCTCTGTCACAACAAAAAAAGTAATTTACAGTATAGTATGGCTGGTTAAGGAGAAGACAGAAGCTTCTGGTTAAAGAACAAGGATGTTCTCAGTAAGTTATATGGTTGTGTTGGGGATAGGGTGAAGAGAGGAAAAAAATAAAACCCTGAGACATTAATTTCAATTACTATCATGTTCTCTGTCTCAATAACCTATTCTTTAGCAAAGCACAGCTTGATGATTAGAGCAATATGGCAGAGGAATAAAATAAATGCATCTTGATGCAGTGCAAAAAGTAGAGACTGGCATCAGACCTGGATTTGACTTCTGATTCCATTCCAAAACCCTGTAACTTTAACCAAATTACTTTCTTCTTTAAGCTGTAGTTTCTTCATCTCTAAAAGAGCAATACCATCTACCGTAAAGAACTGTGAGGATAATATGAGATAAAGGCAAATGCCTATTGCATAGTAACTACTGCAATATGAAAAGACCTTTTCTACATCCCTAATAAAAGTGTAACATAAAAGATATGAGTGAAGGTGGACAATTTGGTAGTAGTTATCAAGTCTTCAAACAGGCATACTCTGATCTAGATATTCTACTTCCTTTATCTAAAGGTAAAAAATTAAACCTACACTTGAGGTTGCATAAATAAACATGTTCATCTTAGAATTATAATGGTAAACACTTGAAAACAATCTAAGTGTCTTTCATTGAAATGGTTAAATATTTATAAATCACTATGTGCATACAATGGATGAGATATTTTTCCAAAGAGAGAGGGGACTTTCCTTCTGCTCTCTAGAAGGGAACAGTACTAAAAAGAATACTTCTTAATCCCCTTCTCTGAGCTCTCCCTTTCTCCTTCCCTTGGATAGACAGATTCATCTATTTAATGCAATTGGTAGGACTCTGGTTCCTCTTTAAGGCTCTATTCTCTAAAGGTAGGGGTTTTCTGTTAAAGGTCACCATTCATACATTAACCCAAACCTTACTTATTTATCCTTTGCACTTGGACCCATGTAACTCTAATATTTGCCCTCTCTACTTTATTTCTTCAATGTAAGTCCAATAGGATCTCTTTCCATCTCAATTGGTCTATAGTTTTTTTGAGGACAGAATATCCATCAAACTTCCAACATAAAGGAGTAATAGAATCGTTAAAACTATATGGCGTTATACAGTATATTTTGACATGGAAAGACAACCATAGTATCTTGTTCTATAAAAATGAAAAAATACACATACCCACAAGAGAGTGAGATTAAAATGGTTTTTCTGGGGCTGGGCACAGTGGCTCATGCCTGTAATCTTAGCACTCTGGGAGTCCGAGGCAGGTGGATTGTCTGAGCTCACAGGTTTGAGGCCAACCTAACCCAGAGTGAGACCTCATCTCTAAAAAAAATAGCCAGGCTTTGTGGCAGGCACCAGTAGTTTCAGCTACTTGGGAGGCTGAGGCAAAAGAGTCACTTGAGCCCAAGGGTTTGAGGTTGCTGTGAGCTATGACACCATAGCACTCTACCAAGGGCAACAAAATGAGACTCTGTATCAAAAATAAATAAATAAAATGTTTTTTCTTTATTAAGGGGTGGGTCTATTTTCTTAAGTAGTTTTTCTGCAAGATGATTGTACTATTTGTATAATGTTATTACTTTTTTTTTGTTTTTTTGTTTTGTTTTGAGACAGAGTCTCACTCAGTTGCCCTGGGGTTGAGTGCTGTGCTGTCCTAGCTCACAGCAACCTCAAACTCTTGGGCTCAAGCAATCCTCTTGCCTCAGCCTCCTGAATTACTGGGACTACAAGCATCCACCACAATGCCTAGCTGGTTTTCTATTTTTAGTAGAGACAGGGTCTCACTCTTGCTCTGGCTGGTCTTGCTCTTGTTCTGTCTGATCTTGAACTCCTGAGCTCAGACAATCCTCCCACTTTGGCCTCACAGAGTGCTAGGATTACAGGTGTGAGCCAACACATGGCTAAAGTTATTACTTTTGAAGTGGAAAACCAGAATATAAAGAAAAGACTAACTTAAGAAACATCAATAATAGCCAGGCACAGCAGCTCATGACTGTAGTCCTAGTTATTTGGGAGGCTGAGCTGGGAGGACTGCTTGAGCCCAGAAGTTCAAAGCTGCAGTCAACTTCAATCACACCACTGCACTCTAGTCTGGGCAACAGAGCAAGACCCTGCCTCAAAGACAAAAAAAAAAAATCGCTAATAATGTGCACAACAGAGAACAAAATCAAAATGGATACTAAGCTAGAGAGATCTCTTTCAACTTCCCAATGGTTCTAAAATTGCAGAATTAGGTTTCCATGTGTGTTTTCCTCAAACCGAAGTTGTAATATGGTGGAACCTAAAACCCAATAACATGAAATATCAGAGCTTTTCATATCCTAGGTAAAATCCTATCACTCTGCAAACTATCACTTCCTCTATACAGTAAAATGATAATAAAATTAGTCCTCGAAACAGGTAGTGTCCCTGTAATGGTACCATTATAAAAGGATTCTACTACTGTTCCATTATGCTTATTCATTGACAAGTACACTTTTTTCAAAGCATCCAGACTCATTATAATAATTTAACTAACACCTCCTTGGAGCCTATTTTAAAGTAACTTTCATTTCAAAATGTAATGATATTGAAATAAAAAACATTACCAGGCCGACACAAACAAACCTATTTTAAAATATCTAAAATTTAAATAAATTAACATTGAAATGAACTAACCAATTCTAAGTCTCCAAAGTTACATTAAATTTACATACTATTGAAATTATGCTTTTATAGCAACTGAAGTGTTAAACTAACTGTAGCATGCACAATGTCATATGCAAGAATCAAATCAACAAGAATATTCATCTAATCTGATAGAAAAAAATCCCCAAACTTGTATGTGTTATATAAGCAGTCCTAATTTACAAATGGGTTATAGTCTAAAGTCTGTTTATAAATCACTTAGAAAAAAAAAAACAAAAAAATAAAAACCTCTGGGACATACTTCCCAAGAAAAATAAATTTAAATAAAATGCTTAAAGAGCCAAAGCTACCCTGAAAATACACTTAAACCATAAAATATTGTACAATTATAATAAGAGAGGTACTAATCCTTGATCCCCCCTTCCCTTGCAACTGCTGGCAGGGAAGGATGGAGTCAAGAGGAAGCCCTGAATACTAAGTTGTTGTTGGGGAGGGGAGGACCACTGTTCCAGCTGTGGTAGCACTAGGAGACTAAAATCAATGGAAGAACATTCCAGCATTATGGGGTCTAAGCATTCATATTCAGAAGGATTAATGAACTGACTATAAATTGAGCAATCAAGAATCCTTGTAAGAAGGCATTGGAACCATCCAGGAAGAATAACTATACAAAACCATAGAAACCAGTAAATACTATGGAATTAAGTGTTATTTCGTAGTTCTGAACAAAAAAAAAAGGGTAAGTCTGCATTTCATTTACCACAGGTACATTCCCCTCTTAGAAACTTCTAGAATAATAAGGAGCTATTCTGCAATTGTTGCATATTCTTACATCTACAATTATTCTTGTTTCCCAAAGTGACTGGGGAAAATTTAATGGATATCACATCAAGAGATCCAGGGAGTACTTATGGGTAGGAAACAGCCCAGCATAGCAATTAAGATATCAGAGTTCAGCATCAGGCACAACTAACCTTTGGTTAAGTTAGTTAATTTCTCTGAATGTCAATCTCCTCCTAAACTGGAGATAATAATAATGATCTCCCCATAGGATTACAGTGAAAATTAAATGAGATCATGTACAAAAAATCATTTATTGATCACAGTGCCTGGCATACACAGTAAATGGTCAGTAAATGTTATTGGAGAGTTGCCTACCAGAGATGCTAGGACAGGGCTGGACCTTTATATAGTAAGACCAGCATCATTCCTCCTCCACTTGATAAATACAACTGCCAGCCAGCCAAAGACCTGCATTCCAGAAACTTAAAAAACCAACTTTGGATTTTTTGGTTTTTGTTTGTTTTTCTTTCTCTCTGGGATGGTACCAAGGTTCAAGTATCTGTTATCTTATTTCAATGCTTAATTGCCTCCTTTTTCCCCACAAAGCGTTAAGACTTCTTTGCTTCCTCAAAAGCAGGAAACATTTTTTTCACAATATGTTTAATTGATAACCAATTCTTTTCCTTGGAAATTAATCTCAGAAATACTATTCTGAGTCAATGAAAGAACATGAAAACATGTATTCCAAATTTTCCAAATATATTTCTGGAAAGTTCCCTCATTTGGAGTAGTTCTTCTGTAGTGGTACCCAGAACATTTTCAATGACATTAAGTGTGGAGTAAGTCATATATACATATATGTTTTCCCCAAGAGCTTTCATGAAAAGCTAAATACAGTAAGTCCTTCATCCAGCATTATCAGTGATCCATGAATGTGTGCTGTGTATTTGAAAGACATCTCTTTAAGCATAAGAACTAAAAGAGGAAAAAGGCTAACTATTCCTGATGGAAATTTTTTAGAAATATATTACACATAGACTGTACTGATGAAGAATACACTGTATTTCCTCTTGATGATTCCTCATCAAAATCAATTTCTATTCCGTGCAATAATACAGCAATGCCCTCCAAAACCACTGAAGAGCGTGGGCCTGTTTTTCTCTCTGTGAAATAACTGAAGACTACTATATTTTTATAGTTCCTCCTTCTGCTGCTAGCTGTCACATTTCACTGTCAATAGCACCTTTCATTTTTTTTTTCTTTTCAAAACATAAGATTAACTGGGTGAGAGCCTGAGTTGACACCCACGATTCTCTAAGTAAGACACATAAGAGCCTTCTCCCCCCACCCTTTACTTGTAAAAATGAGAACAATACTGCAAATAGTTGAGATCAGTTAGAATACTGAGTTCCTGATAAGGGGACCTCTGCTGAATACAAAACTGCTATAATTATATTCCCAAAGACAGGAAGATAAAGCCCAATTGATAGAAACCTTTACAATCAGAAAATGTGTTATCACAGAAAACTATATAAAGCAGTAATCAAAGGTGATATTTTTATCAATTGCCATGGAGATGCCATCTATCAAGGACTCATCTAAATAACTCAGAAATTAAGCTTTGAACATTGAAAGACTTGTGATCCAACAATAATACACCCAGACTTTCTGGAATCCTCACTTTTTTCTCTGCCTTATTGTTTTCATAGGTCTTGCCCTATGAATACCCCAACCCATCAACCAAGACAAAGAAAAGTAAATAGTCTGAATAAAAGGCAATAAAATATATGGGTCTATAACAACTAGCTATAATCAAGAATCAACAGGGAGTATGCCTAGTTGACCATATTTGCAAGAAGATATGGAATATGAGCAAATGTACATTTCATTAAGCTTTTAAGCCATGGTTGGAAGAGGGAGGATCAGGTATGTTTGGTATATCCTCAAAGCTCAAGAAAGAAAGTTAGCAACAAAGCAAGTCAATGAATAGGCGCTTAAACCACTGAGACATTAGAGCTACCTCTCATAAAGAACATAAAGCTTTGCATTTCTCTGATGATTAAGGATGGTGAGCACTTTTTCATATATCTGTAGGCCGTGCGCCGATCTTCTTCAGAGAAATTTCTCTCCAAGTCTCTTGCCCACCCTGAGATGGGATCACTCGTTTTCTTCTTGGTAATACGTTTT
>NW_003852552.1:1965749-1986869 GCF_000181295.1 Otolemur garnettii
C
The DNA here is from genome assembly GCF_000181295.1 of Otolemur garnettii. NCBI lineage: Eukaryota > Metazoa > Chordata > Mammalia > Primates > Galagidae > Otolemur > Otolemur garnettii. The sequence continues at coordinate 1,965,751 of NW_003852552.1, forward strand.
CTACTGCTTTAAGCCACAGGCGCCGTCCCAAGCCTAATACTACTCTTTATGGAAGGTTGGCATGCAAGTTTGGCCCTTGGCTGGCTTCTGAGAACTTGGATCTGGAAAGTGTTCCCATTGCTTCCTAACTGGTAAGGATGGTTTACCATGCCTGTTTGTACAAACAATATGGTTTAATACTGAACACCTGCTTTATTTTGAGGAATCTGGAATTTTGGTACAAGCAAACAGAGAGTACTTTTAAATGACCATCCCCCAGAAAACCCTTGGGCGATGAGCTCTAATGGGCTCTTCTAGGCAAGAACATCACATACATGTAACTGCATTTTCAGTGCTGAAAGAAGAGTGTTCTATGTGACTCCTTGTGGGAGGGAGACAGCATAAGGCAGCCTACCCATAGATTCCTATAAACTCTACCTGTATCTTTTTCCCTTATGACCTAGATGTGCATTAACCCCTACTACATCACTATAATAATCTCAGCTGTTCTGAGTCCTGTGAGTCCTTCAAACAAATCCCTGAAAGTGAGGATGGCCTTGGAAACGTTAACACACATGCCTAGTAGACATGAGGCATTGTATTGAACGTGAAATAGAGAAAAATATAAAAATGATTAATACTTGGGTTCTACCCTAAAATTGCTTATCATCTAAAGGGAGGAGAATTGAAAGAGTATGCTGGCAATAAACCAGTATGCTGGGAACAAACATACTGATCAATCATTCAAAATTTTAATAAGGATCTATTATATTCCTGGAAATATAGAAATTAAACACCTTTATATAAAGGGGCTTATAGTACTAATAAAAGATGTACACAGTAACAAATGATCCTCTTGGATATGCTATTGCCTAAAATAGAAACAAAAAGATGTTAACTATTCCATCATGGACATTCCAATTTACCCTAACTTATAATTTGACTTGCACAATTTAGATGCTCCCTTCGATAATCATAAGGGTGTTAATTTTCCTCAAAACATTTCAAAAGGGGAGGGTGGTGGGCCCTAAGTCTTTCCAGACCCTTTAAATGCTTGTAGTAGGAGCCTTCCTAGAACTCATCATCAACTCAGTATCAACCACTGCACAAGACTGTTTCGAATAGAAATAGGAAGTCCTATCCTTCAAGGATCCCACAGCTTACTAAAAGAGATACAGAAGTAAACAAATTATTTTAATTCCAGGTTACTGATATGAGAAGTTTGCCCTAAGAAATATGACAATGCAAATGAAGAACATGTAACCAATGATCTATACCATTTGACACTATTACTGTTACAAAATAAATGTGTGAGAAGAAGCTAACGGTCATATTACCTGAGTGGCAGGGTCTTAAAATTAGCTATAAGATTATTACTACTACCCATACTTTAAAATAGCTACATACTTTCCTTTAGTTCTAAAACTAGAAAAACATGTTATCAAAATATAATTTTACCTGATACACAAGCTAGTATATCATGTCCATCAAAAGCAATGTCTACCATCCTAATCAACAATGGGATTGATGAATAAATTATATTAGGCCCTGTGTGGGTCCCCCCAAAATATGTAATTTTGCATTCTTCCCATCAGAAGAAGTTCCCAACATTTAAAAGCTATCTTTAGTTTTATTTGCCATTATGTTGAAAAGGAGCCAAATTTTTTAACTAATTTTCTTTAAACCAACAAAAAACAATGTTGATAGAGGGGAAATAAATCTTGAAATTATTTTTAATCAATCCATTAAATTTAAATCCCTTTACCTAAAAAAATGAATTTTTTTCTCTATACAGAATGTTAAAATCTCCTATCTTTGAAGACTTCAAAAATATATTAGTTCAAAATCCATTTCTTGGTTCCCACTGAGATTTAAATTACCTGAAACTAATAGCCTCACTGCAAGAGCTCTATTCCGTGGCTTGTAAGTTGAATTCACCAGCATGACATCTATGTTTTATATATGTAAATTCCACAGGTTTACTGTAAATTCATGACATTGACAACACTGGTTGCCTAAAAGATTGGTACTGCTTCTGAAACAAATACACAAAATGAGACAGGAAGTAGCCATAATTTTTCCTGCTTGCCTATTTTATTATAGTAATCATGGAAAAAATGGAGATAGTCTAGAGCACCAAAACTAAGATAGCAGCTGAAAGCAGTGTAAACTATAAGAAAAAAGAAATATTTGCATATAAATCAAAGCAAGCAATAAGGTTTACATCACAGTACATAATATAAAATTATTTTATTACAGGAGCTACTGCTTGCATACTGGCTTCAATTATTACATTTTCTGAAATTTGGCATAGACAATATTAAAAGAAAATTTACTAGCAATTACATATACAGTATTGACCAGGGTTCTCCTTTACCTTTTGAATTCTTCCTAATACTATAAGGAGTCTAGTCTACAAAACAAAACATTAAATTATTGCTGGAGTAAAGTAAAAGGATTAGTGTCTTGAACAGTGAAAGTAAAGCCCAGTGAGAGATGTTTCAGCTTGGGGCTTTCACTTAGCTTCTCTACCTATTTATTTCCTCTGTTACATAGCTATGCAAATAACATTGTCAGTGCTCGTCAACTTTAAATCAATAGTTTACATGTTTGGTTTTTTTCCCCAACAGAAGCTGATTGAAATACATCTGTTACTTCGCTGTACTAAGAATTATACTGAAAATACCTAAATTTTACTTGGTACCAGTTTTGATACTCTTGCAAAATCTGCTTACAATCGTAGCTATTCACAACAGACATGACTAATTCCAAATTCTAATTACCTGAAGCCCCTTTCTCCACAGTGCCTTAATTACTCCCTGGTAATCAGGTAAGCACTTATGGTAAGATAGTAACTTCTTCACAGGTTATCAAGGGGCCACTTAGTTCATTTCACTGCCAAATTCTTGATTACTACTGCACTAAATAACTTTTATACTATGTAAGAGTATAGAGTTCAGCAGCAGTGACAGGGGACTTTCATTTAGTACTTTTCTGTGGGAAAGGGCCTGTGGGTACAATCATATTTTGAAGTAATTCCCTTGGTTTCTTCAACTCTTTATCTTCAAACATGCACAGGTTTCCTCCCTGGAGTCCTCAAGACATTCTCCTCTGCTCTTCCATTTGCTCCATTATCTCTGGAAACATGAGCACTCCCTGAAACCTAGTCTTTATGGCTCTCTACTATTTTCTGTCTACTCTCTCTGCCTTAGGGAGACCAAATGTAAGGTTTGGATTATGGTTCCCTCATGAGGACTGCTGTGCTTTCAATGGTTGTCCCCTGTAAAGCTCATATTGAAATTTGGTTGCCATCGTGGTGGTGTTAGGAGGTGGGACCTCCGGAAGGTGACAGTGCCACGAGGGCTTACCTATTGGTAAGATTTGGCCCCTTTGTGTCTCTTTACCCTTTCGTCTTCCACCATGTGAGGACACACAAGGCAGGCCTTCACCACATACCAGTGCTTTCATCTTTGACTTCCCAGACTCCAGAACTGTGAGAAAATCAGTTTCTGTTCTTTATAACTTAACCCAATCTTGGGTATTCTGTGATAGCAGCACAAAAGACTAGAACAAAAACTCACAAAAGAACATTTATTGCTCTCCCCTTTCATCTCATTTTTATTCAGTTTCTCCAACTGCTTAGCAGATATTTCTGCTTGCATTCAACTATTTGTACAACCCAAATCCACTTTTTATATCCAAACACAAGCCCATCTCAGTCTAGTAACAACAATGGTAGTGGTGGCCGACATTTAATCCTCATAACATACCTTGGAAGTACACACTATTTTTGTCATCTCATTTTACAGATGAGAAAACCAAAATTACACAGCCTGCCAAGATCTAAAGCCAGGCAGATGGACTCCAGAGATTGTCTTCCTAACCACTGCTGCTCATCATATCTAAAATGATCTGACTATGATTTAGCCAATCTTACAGAAATTGCTATGATCCAATTGCAGACAAGGTCCAGCCAATATTTTGAAGGTCTCCGTTCTACACTGATGATTCATTCCACAATAATTTAGTATCTAGACAGTTAGGATAGAATCAACTTAAGTCCAGCTTTACCATCCAAAGCCCTATTGCCCCGCACTGTTCTCCAAATTCATGTACCATATTCTACCATATCTTCTTCTTCTTCTTTTTTTTTTTTTTTTTTTGCCGGGGCTGGGTTTGAACCTGCCACTGCCGGCATATAGGGCCAACGCCCTACTCCTTTGAGCCACAGGTGCTGCCCATCTTCCTTTTTCTAATTAAGCAAGTCCTATACATACTGTAGGGATAGCAGGAAGGAGGGATATGTTTAAGATGACTTTCTTTTTTCTATTTCTTTTCTTTCTTTCTTTCTTTTTTTTTTTTGAGACAGAGTCTCACTTAGTCACCCTGGGGTTGAGTGCCATGGCATCCTATCTCACAGCAACCTCAAATTCTTGGGCTCAAGCTATCCTCTTGTCTCAGCCTCTCAAGTAGCTGGGATTACAGGTGACTGCCACAATGCCTGGCTATTGTAGAGATGGGGTCTCACCTTGCTCAGGCTGGTCTTGAACTTCTAAACTCAGGAAATCCACCCTGTTTGGCCTCCCAGGGTGCTAGGATTACAGCCATGAGCCACCACACCCAGCCTAAGTTGGTTTTCTATATGACCACCTCCACTTTAATTTTTTCAAATGGTATACTCCTTCAAAACACAGTCACACAAATGAGTTTCACTTCACTCATTTAATTGTAGATGCTTATATTTATACTACTCTTTTTTCACATGTGCTTGAGAAATGTTCTATTAGACAGAGGACTCACCTCCTAAAGTACCAAAGGTAAGGGGACCAAATTATGTTCCAATCAATATTGCCACTTCCATACATCTGCAACTACATCTATAACTACAAGAAATCAAAGGCCATAATATGTTTCTTGAGTCAAACCAGTAGACAACAAACAAATGAGGTCATAATATGGATCTTAATATTTAAAGAAAAATAAATGGCTTATTCATAAATACGACACACACATTCATCCAGTTGCTGTATTATTTTTAGCAACACAGAAGAATTTCATATCTGTAATTATATCATCTCTCTGTGTCATTATTTCTTGAGAAAACTGATGCACCTATGTGGAATATTAAATTCAAAACACCCAGAAAGCAGATCAATAAAGCAAAATACCTCCCTACCTAAAATCAGTAAGGAATGAGACATCTTAGGAAAAAATATTTGGAGAAGATGAAAATTTATATTCCAATACATTCATTTAAAGTTTTTAGGTTAAAAAATATCTCTAAGGGCGGCGCCTGTGGCTCAAAGGAGCAGGGCACCAGCCCCATATGCCAGAGCTGGGAGGTTTAAACCCAGCCCCGACCCAAAAATGCAAAAAAAAAAAGTCTCTATCATTCTACAATGTATTATTATACTTCTGGGTGATCTTGACACATTACAAACTGCTCCAGATACAACTGGGATATTCAGATGCAGATAGGTGGTAGCTAGGGCCAAATGACTAACCAGTGTGTATTACAGGTTCTACGTTCACACAATATCCTCAGAAGTTATTGTAAGGTACCAACAGATTTTTCTGTACAGGCAGAAAACACACACAATAGAAGAATGACACAAACTAGAGGAGTGTTCACAATTTTCTGGTGTGAATCATGGAAATGACACCTTTTGACTTTGTCTTATAAGCTTTGCCCTTGACCCACTGATACACTTGTACACACTCTTGGTTATGTACCTTTATTGCATTTCTCTCCATCCAACTACCTTGGTCACTACTTCTACAGTTCACCGGAAAATTGTGAACAGTATCTCTAGTTTGTGTCAGTCACTGATGGTTTTAATATCTGTAAGCCATTGATACTAACACTATTAGTGATCATCTCCACTCTTCTGTTTTTCTATTTAGCATCTGTTCAAGAAGGCTAGGCCTCTGAAGTCAGTTACCAGCCAGAACATGCCTTTTTCCCTTGTCATCAAAGCAAGGACTTAATGTGTAAAAATGTGATTCCCAGATCTTTTCTGGCTCTGGTTCTAGCTCTGCCCATTAGGGTTCTCCTGCCTTCTCTTTATCCCCTTCCCCCCTCCTATTTTAGTCACAATTCAGACACTCAGGGATTTCCTGATAACCACCGTAGATTCCCCACCCTGCCCTCTATTAATACAGTAGTATTTGCTATATTTTTTTTCACAAGTACGACAGTATTTATCCTTGGTTTGGACTGGATACTTAATACTAAATAATCCCTTGTGGGGGGGAAATGCTTTTTAAGAGGTTAAAATAACTATAATTTTATCAAATAAAATGCTCATTTATACAGATACATTACAAAGTAGAAAATATACACCCCAACCCTCTTACAAGGAAGGATCTGAGAGTTACAAAACAAATAAATTTATCTATGGCCCACTCTAATACCAGTCCAAATAGACTTTAAGCTCTAAGAAATGTTTTCCCCTATTGCTTCCTCCACCCACACCTCAGCACCTAGAAAAGTGCCCTCCTGACATGTGCAGTACATACTCAATGAACATTTTAAATAAATAAGGGATATTGAGAGTAAAGAGTAGGGTTTATATAGCCTTAAATAGCCGTACACAAGTCATAAAAAATTCACATCTTTGAAACTGGGGGAATTTAAATGTACACAATCATTTTTACATATCTACTTTCAATAACATTAATTGTATTTCTTAAAATTGAAGTGTATTTTATGAATACATGTGTTTTAAAACATTTTAGAGTTAGTTCAATCTCTATTGCTATTCCCAAATAATAGTTATCTGGTATAGTATTTTGTCTAAGCTATTCTCCTTGCACTACAGAACTATAACTAGGACCTTAAATAATTAATAGTTGTACCCTACTAGCTCATCTCATGTTCTATCTTTGTCTAGAAAACGCTTATCTATGTTTATGTAGTCTTTTTATTTATATGATATAATATTTCTAAGAAAATACAGTAGATTCTCTGTAGTTGACCAACTTCCTACATTGACCACCTGCTCAAATTGACCTAATTTCATAGACCAGACACGCACCACATGTACATATCAATACAGTAGGGCTAGTTCCTTATTTTAACCACCTCTATATGTTAACCAGTATGTTACAGTCCCTTGGGTGGTCAACTTACAGAGGTTTACTGCAGTTTGAACGCAGATCCAAGGATTAACTTTGGTAATCAGAAAATGTGACTGAAAAATTCTTTTCACCCTAAGAGATAGCAAGTAATGTGTATAATGAAACTTTAAAAATGCCTTATCTTGGCTCGGCACCTATAGCTCAACTGGCTAAGGCGCCAGCCACGTACACCAAAGGTGGCGGGTTCGAATCCCCAGCTGGGACCTGCCAAACAACAATGACGGCTGCAACCAAAAAATAGCCGGGCGTTGTGGCGGGCGCCTGTGGTCCCAGCTACTTGGGAGGCAGAAGCAAGAGACTCGCTTGAGCCCAGGAGTTGGAGGTTGCTGTGAGCTGTAACGCCATGGCACTCTACCCAGGGGGACAGCTTGAGGCTCTGTCTCAAAAAAAAAAAAAAGCCTTATCTTCATTACTCAAAGTAAATTAATTGGAAGGGCAGAAATCCAGATATAGATATAAAATGGACAGTTAAATATGACAGAGGTAATAAGAATGCTCTATCATAAGGGAGATGTTTGTGTTGGAAGGGTAGCATTCCAACAGTATGGAGGAAATAGATTATGAAGGGCTACAATACTTTTGGCTGAACTTCACCTTGATCTTATTGATGATACAAACTCCAATGCCAGCCCTGAAATACGTCAATGCCACGATATTGATGCCCTCATAATAGCTCCTTAGCCACTTGGCCACAACCTATACTTTATTTTTTATTTTATTTTATTTTTTTGAGACAGAGTCTCACTTTGTCACCCATAGTAGAGTGCCCTGTTGTCACAATTCACAGCAACCTCCGACTTTTGGGCTTAAGCGATTCTCTTGCCTCAGCCTCCCAAGTAGCTGGGACGACAGGTGCTGGCCACAATACCTAGCTATTTTGGGGAGGGGGGGTTGCAGTTGTCATTGTTGTTTGGCAGGCCTGGGCTAGGTTCAAATCCACCAGCCTTGGTGTATATGGCTGGCCCCCTAGCCACTGAGCTATGGGCACTGAGCCCACAACCTATACTTTAGCCACAGATTTGCAGATTAGTGTACCTACTGCTTTTCATGATCTCTGAATCCAGATCACTAAAACTATTCTTATATTTACATAAAAGCAGCAAAAATTCCCAATTTTCACCATTTATCTTATTTTACAAAGATCAAAGGGAGCTAATTTTAAAATGCTCACTGAATGTCCCATGATAGGAAATACAAATGTGTTTATAAGTGCCACACACATAAATATGCATTTTAAATAATGAGTATACTAAGCTCACATATTGAAATGGATATTTTCTCTAAGATCGGTGGTTTAAAAGCTTCTTTTCACCAAGACTAATCATTTTTTCCCAAACATATTAAAGTAGTATTCCATTAGTGGGAATTGACTTTATAAGTCAATCAAGAAGAACAATGAGACTACTTGGATAAACAGAAACATTTAACACCAGGCATTTATACAAGAGCTACAGTTCTCTTAAACAAAACATTGAGATGATTTACACATTTTGTTTTAGTTGTATCATATAAAGAAAACCCAGATTTTCACAAATAAGTACCTACAAATATTAACAGTTTTAAAATAGCATCTCTTGCAATCTTAGAACATTTTACCATTAACGATGCAAAGACATTTCATCACCAGGAAATGAAGGAGAAAGAAAAAATAATAAAATAAAAATAAAAAGATGCAAAGACAAGCTACATTCTGTGCTGTACACAAAAATGAATTTATTTGCTTATAAGTTACAAATTTGAAGGTCTTTGAACATGGAAATGCTATTTTTATAAAATTTTTAAATAACTAGAGCTCTCATTTTAAATAGAATTCGGGGAAATTTTTGCAAAACTCATGCAGCACATCTACAAAAGCCTAGGGTGTAGAGTTTGCAAGGAAGACAGTTTGAAAATAATTGTTCTGGATTACCAAATGCTGTGGCAATACACATTCCTATACACAAATGCCATAATTTTTTTTTCCAGAAACACATTAGTGGGTATTTATGGATTCATGCTTGATGACAGCTAAACTGTCATGACTTTGTAAACAATAGTGGAAGCCTAAAAATGAAGATGGCTAAAGGCATTCTAATTCAAATAACAATCTGATGTAAGATTTTTAGCTGCTAAAATACAAAGTAGATTTTAATGTTTGGAATATTCAAGATTATGTAGCAATGAATATAAGTTAAGGCCCAAATGTACCAATTGCAGTGAATAAATGTATCATGTCAGACATTTCATTACTTCAAATTCTACTGCACCTGTCCAATGTTTTCTTTGGGGGTAGGGACAGAACTGCTCCTAGATGAGAGTTAATAAATTAGTATGGGTATAGTTACCTCCTAAAGTACAAACCAAACAGATGCTAATTGTTTAATTTCCTTATGTGTTATTTTCAGTAAGCAATTGAAAGGCTTTTACAGAGTTCCTGTCAATAAGCTATGGCAGGGAATTGAATTTAAATAAACAATTCACCATACTAATTTCTTTTTCACAAAAGTCAAAAGAGGGAAGAGAAATAAGGGAAAGCTCTACTTTATAGAAGAATATCAGATGATAAATGTATAAGGAATTATGAAATTATGAAAATCAACATTTTGTAGCAATCCTAGTTATAAGTGATTTAGGCAAGAACCTCATCAACAGATGTTAAGACTATGTGAAATATCACAGGGGAACAGGTTACTTATATTGTGCTAAAGTAACACCCCCCACATTACTCATTAATTATAAAGACAAACTTGGAGGACACCTCTTCAACCAAATAATCACGCTTAACATAAGCAATAATGGAGCAAACCCATATACCCATGTGCTTCCTGATGTGATGTGCTAAGATGAAGACAATCATTATGTTGGGCATCCTTGTCCAAAACGCTTACCCTGAATCTAATCTTGGTGAAGCAATCAAACCAATCCATATTGAGATACATCTGCAAAATAACTGGCTGAGTCTCATAAAAATATTAATGAAATGAAAAAATTTGTTAAAAGTCTAGGGATCGTATTAGCATGGCAGCTAGTTGCTGTTCAAGGTGTATGGTTGAGGAAAAGGTGAAAAGGGCCTTCACGAAGGGGGCACTAAGCGTCACCATAAGATCTGGCAGGATAATATTCCAGGCATCACCAACCCTGATAGTCAATCCTCGTTCCTCGTGGCCCTGTCTGGCCTCATCTATCAAGAGACCTGCGTGCTAAAAGTTTCTTGAGAATACTATTCGGGATGCTGCCACCTACATGGAGTACACCAAATGCAAGACAGTCAGTCACAGCTATGAATGTTGTCTATATACTCAAGTGTCAGGAACACACTCCCTCCAGCTTTAGTGGCTAATCTTTCCCCACCTGGGTTTCCTGTTCTTACAACAAATTCACAAAGGACCTTAAAAAACAGACAAACAAAAGCTCCAAGGGTTGCTCTAAAGAAGAGTAGGAAGATAAGACAAATCAATCTAATTTTCAAGCCTTCACTGGATCCTAGGAAAAAAGTTATAAAAGGGCACAGTTGGGATAGTTGGGGAAATTTGAATATGGGCTCTATATTAGATAATTAGCACTGTATCTTGATAAATTCCCTGTTTATATAAAGAAAATGTCCTTGTTCTTAAGAGATATATGCTTAAATATTTAAGGGTGAAGTATGAGAAATCAGCAACTAAGACTCAGAAAAAAGAAAAAATTTTAAAAAGAGAGAGGACAACGCTTATATAGCATAATGTTAACAATCAGGGAATATGGATGAGAAGTGCATATACATATATGGCTAGTCATTATAATATTTTTGCATAGAATCTGTAGGTTTGAAATTTCTCAGAATAAGAAATGACAGCAAATAATAAAATGTGGCAGTGAGTTTCTTACATATTCAAAAAAGAAGGGAAAAAATGGGTAACTATGAAATAACTGCACAATTAACAAACTGTTAATACCTCTGGTATTAACTGCCAAAATACCAATTTCATTTCAACTTGTTTCTAATGGTTAACTTGTTACATACAAAAAGCCTAGAAAATATTTTGGGTGATTTTAATCAACTTCCCAAAATGTGATAACTCAGAATTAAAATTAAAATTATGCACTTGTATACTCACATACAATCTGATGTGACATTTTATAATTGGACTACATTAAAAACAAAAGCATGAAATTATTTTAGCAGCTATTTCAGCCTAGTCATCTGTTTAATACAAGTAATTTTTCCAAGTGAAGATCTTGCTTCAGTTGCAACAGTAATTCAACAGCGCCCCCCCAAAAATAATGAAAATAGAAGTTTATAAAATTCCATGAGTCGTATTGATACATTTTATGCTACTGATTATCTATTCAATATCTCTGGATTTTTCTCAAAATTATCAATAACTGATAAATAAGAAAAATATACCATTATAAATAGTTACCAAACTGAGAAAATTGAGATTTAGTTTTATTTTATATCTTAATGGCAATTTGTGTATTATTTTAATCAAATGATGGGATAGCTTGTGGACATTTTTCATTAGTTTTCTAAAGCAACCCAGGAAAACACATAAAAATAGCCTATAGCTGCTTATACTTAAAATATTAATAAAGATAAGATCATACCACAACTATTTAAGGAATAAAATGCTCTTAGATATTGAATTTTCAGTAACCAGACTATAATTAAATGACGTGAGGATGCCAGTATTTATTAAAAATACTACTTTGCCTCACATTAATTTGAAACTTAGGAAATAGAATAGAATAATTTTTAAAAATACTATTTTGCCATCAGAAGCTATAATCTACCCAAATAATGCATCAGTTTACCTCATCATAAAACAGGGATTCATTTCTGAAAGGGAAGTATAGCTATAAAGAGTGGTAGAAACCATTCTAAAAATAAAACTACACAGCAGAAAAACAATTGGATATAAATGTACCATATTACTAACAATAGGTTATGTAAAGTTTAAAGGTTATGGGGGTAGGTGGGGGTGACTTTTATTAAATTCCCTCTCCTTAACTCCAAGATCTAATTTTCTAAAATGTACTGAGTTACTCTTATGATGAATATAGTAAACTTGAAAAAGATTTCCTTTAAGTTACATATTTGGTTTAAATCATACATTTAAAGGAAATATGGCCTTTTGTATTTACACATTTTAGTACTACGTATAAAAACCCAAATTCTTCACTACTAGCACAAATCTAAAACTATTATTCCAGAAATGTTCCCATTTGAGTTAGTATGACCTTAGTTTAGAAATTTGTCTAGAGAAAAAGAACCACCACCAACAAAAAAGAAATAGTAACTGAATTTTCATTTATAGAATATATATATATATATAACATTCATCTGGAGAACACTGCTCAAATGAAATAAGGAAACGATACCATGGCTGTGCTCTTTAAAATACAAATATTTTAATATTTAGATGGAAGATTAGGACTTTAAACACAGTCTGTAGTCTGGGGGTCATCTTGAAAGACCTGAGCTATAACTGTAAGTGGTTTCTAAACTGACACTGAGTAATGAAAGAATAAATGAATGAATGCATACGTCATAATCAACTGGCAGTAATTGTGGCACAACACATTCTTCCCCAAACTGTAACTTTAGGAATTACCATGAGCATCATTTCTTAAACTGATAATTAACTGTCATGAATTAAATGTGTAATATGTTTTACAGTTTACAAAGTACTTTATGCCTCTATTAGGATGGCAGGATAAACACAGATAAAGAAACTTGGGCTCAAGAAAGGTTGAATGAAGTATTTCACCCCCAAATCACTCAGCCATTAAGATAAAGAGCCATGACCCAAACTCCAGGTCTTCAAAGTCTAAACATTGTGATTTTCGCTGTTCTAATTTAGGGTGTAAGCATCCATTTTGTGTGGTGGTTTTCTTATGGGTATAACTCATTTTGTACACCAAGCTATAAGCAAAAACTATCGGGGAAAAACTCCAGGTGAACATTCAAGATGTTTCTAGTTGGTGTGATGAGGAGTTATTGTTGGAGTTTCTCAGATAAGGAGGAAAGAATAGGGAGAAAAAAAATGTTCTCAATACTTTTTAGTCACGTCTGTATACCAAAAAAATCACAATCATCATCAATAGAAGTGGCAACACATACACATTTAGTAAAATGAGAAGGAAAGCACTTAGATTGGGCATATTATCAAGTAGCACTTATAGTTCTGAGGCCCCAAACTGTAGACTGTCTAAAAATAATTAAAAAGAAGGCAGAAGTATATGGAAAAGTTAAAGGAAATGGGAAGCACAGCTGCTGAGGGGCCACTTAATCCTACAAGTAGCCTAAGAGAGATTGCATGGGTGAGGAACAATTGTCCTCGGTGGAAGCAGAAAACTTATGGAGAGGAAAGGGTTCCAAATGGCAATAGAAAAAAAATTAGTTTTATTCTTGAAAATAAAAAAGATTTTAAGATGCCAGACTTCATTTCCAATGGAAGAAGACTTCTGGTTTTGAAAGGCATTATAAAATAATTAGTAGCTTTCTGATTTCAGTTTATGTACAGTTCAGTGTCAGAAGAGTTATGAATATGTAGAGATTGAACACAAAGATGTTTAATTATTTTATTGCTATTATAGCCTAGTGTATTTAAAACGTCTAAGGTGTATTAAGACATGGTCCTTACCCTCTGAGAGCTTGTAAGCATTTTAATTACACAATATTAATTAAACAAACTAATGTTTAATTGAAATTAATTATAAAAGGCCAAGAGTGCATAAGAAAGGTGAACACGGATGGCATAAAACTCAGAGAGACACAATGTTTAATCTGTTTTAGATACAGGGGAAAAATAGCTTAGAAAGAAGTATAGGCCTTTGCTACAAATGAGATTATTTCTAATGTTTGGTTAATAGAACAGCAGTTATCTTTTTCCTCACATTTAAGTTGCTCAGTATATTCTCTGTACCTGCACTAATGCTACTTGTTTGCGAACATCTGCTACAAAAGCACAAAGACCATGTCTCCTTAGTCATTTCTGGCCCATAGAGCAACATGTGCATAGAGGTATTTAATTCTCTGTGATATAGCAGCTTTTTCCACGGGCAGGGCTCTCACTGTGTTGTAGGTATGACTAAAAGCATTCCTCCGCTGGCAGAAAATAAGAATCACCTGTTAGCGCATGGTTAAGGACTAAATATCAACCATGTTAGAGAGGTTAAGCAACCATGGTATTAACTATTATCCAGAACTGCCTGAAATCCTCCAACTCTTAATTAGATATTAGTCAAGAGGCCAAGCTATGAAGTCTATCTGAGTGGATTCAATTCTTAGCTCTCCCACTTACTTACTAAATAAGCCCAGACAATATACTTGCTCCTCCCAGCCTCACTTTCCACATCTATAAAATGGAGGGTGATAATTGTTCTGACAATTAAATTAGTCTTTGCCTGAACCCTGCTCAGCACAGTTCTGGCACTTAGTGTTCTCTAAAGGGTAGCTATTTTTAAGTGTTAAATACAACAAAATGAATATTATATACTACATATATACCTTTTCTTGGGCTGCCAAAATGCCACAGATTGGGTGGCAAACAATAGAAATTTATTTTCTCACAATTCCTGACATGAAAACCCTAAGATAAAGGTGTCCATACGTTTGGTTTCTTCTCAGGCCTCTCTCCTTGGCTTGCAGAAGGCTATCTTCTCTCTGCCCTCACCTGGCTTGTCTTCTGTACGTGAGCACAACCCTACCATCTGTCTGTGTGACCAAACGTCCTCTTTTTATCAGGATACCAGTTAGATTAGACTAGGGCTCACCCTAATGACCTCTTATTTTGCGGGGGTGGGGGGGTGGGGGGGCTCTCACTCTGTTGCTTTTTAACTTAACCCTTTAAAGGCCTATCTCCAAATACAGTCACATTCTGAGAAACTGGGCATGAGAGCTTCAGCCTATCAATTTTAGTGAGGACACAATTTAGCTCATAACACATACCTTTTCTCATTCCAAGGGAAAGCACTCAACACAATAAGAAAATGTGAAAGCATTTTGGGGAAGAATAATTTTGGTTCTCTTGTAATATTTCTCAGCCTTCTCACCTGGAAGGAACCTATTTAACTTCATTTAACTTTGGGAGTACAGACAGAAAGATGGAGATATATATATAGATACAGAGATAGATATAAGCATATACGGAACATATTATATCTAGTATACAGATGCCCATCACACTTTGTAGAATAGCTCCCTGGAAGCACAAGCACTCTGCTAAAAAAGCATCATCATCATCAATACAAATAAATTATTTACCTAAAGCGTACAAAACAGTTGCTTTGCACAAAGGACAAGCAGTTAATTTCTCCTTAGATCACAAGTTCATTAAAGAAAAGAAACATGACAGGTTAATAAAAACTTATAAAAAGATCAGCATAAAAACTGAACCCGGAAAGCTTTTAATATCTTTGGTTGATGGCGTTAAAATTCATTTTTTGTTTCCTATGCTGTTTTGATAGATAATTGTGACTGTGACTATAATAGCACATGCAATTAATGTAGTAACCATGGTATCTGAATTACGGTGACCACAGCAAAACAATATTTATCTTAAGGATTACTAGTCATGTGACCATCATTTAGTGATGCAGACCCACAAAGCAGTTTATACAAGCTAATAAACTGGCTACTAATACAAGTTAAGAAAAATCTGTTGACCACTGACATGAAATACTTAGGCCAGTACATACTACTCAAAATACTATACGTATAGCTGTTAGCCCAAAAAACTCCATGGGACAAGGTCAGAGTCTAACGAGCTTCCAGAAATTTGGTGATGAAGGCATTGTCTTCTGAAAAATTGATGTACAAACCCACAGAAATATATATAATATGCACATCAAAAGAAAAATTATATGAGGCCAGGAGTGGGGGCTCACGCCTATAAATCTAGCACTCTGGGAGGCCAAGGTGAGTGGATCTCCTGAGCTCAGAATTTTGAGAACAGCCTCAGCAAGAGTGAGACCCTATCTCTACTAAAAAGATAGAAAAACTAGTTGGGCATTGTGGCAGGTGCCTGTAGTCCCAGCTACTTGGGAGGCTGAGGCAAGAGGATCACTTGAGCCCAAGAGTTTGAGGTTACTGTGAGCTACGACATCATGGCACTCTACCAAGAGCAACAAAGTGAGACTCTGTCTCAAAAAAAAAAAAAATTATGTGAAAAGGCTTTAAATACTCTGAAGTGCTTTATAAATCTAAGGTGGCATTTTTAAGATAATCCTGTTCTTCCCTTATCCCATTCAAAGGAGCTAATATTGGTTCAACCAAACAGTCCTTTCCTAATAGAAAAGCAGATAAAAGAAACCTGATTAAATAAAATGGGAGATGGAATCAAATTTGTGAGAAAAAGGCCAATACTTGATAGAAAGTTCAGGTAACTTTTTAACATTGATTATAATCTGATTGTTTCCCCCTTTTCTCCTACTGACAAGATTATCTGGATCAAAAAAACATTGCAACATAAATAAAAAATATCTCTGCATCATGTCACTTTATATGGAAATAGCAAATTTTATAGAACTTTTAAAGGATACATAATATAGAGACTACATTACTTATCAACAAAAACACACACAAAAAATCACTTATATAAATTCTTCATGATATATATAGCTGATCAAAATTTTGGCCATAGTTGAAAAGTAAAGTAAACCAAACCAATATGAAATAATGGCTATATTAGTTTTAAATGTTATATATTAAGCATCAGATTTAAATTCTACTCTTAACTATACATACAGAGAAATATCATCAATAGAAATTTCTAACATGATGACAATCAAAATACAAAGCTAATGAACTTGCAATGCAGAACTGTACATGAAAAGTACATCTTTTCATTTCTAATATCAGGCTGTATTATAAAACATAATTACCCCATATTCATAAATATTAACATAATCGTGTTATAAAATATATCTAAACACGATGCCAATATTCGTGCTGTTATATGCCCAAAGTAAGAAGACTCATTAATATTTCATAATCTATACTTTAGCATGCCTTCAACAATGAATTTAATCTGGCATAATGAAATAATGTAATTTATGACAATGCACTGGAAGGGAAGGGACTGATAAGAAATTGTTATAGAAATGAATAGGGAAATAATTCAAAACATGCAGATACCTCTATCCCAAACAAGTATAAAATACAAGTTAGCTTACAATGTTAAAATATTAGGAAATGGGAAAGCAGCTATTCATTGCACTTAATGAATGTGAAATTAGAAAAGACCAAAATTGGTACTTTAATAGTGTTTGTGCTATTTTTAAAAGATCACGTATAATATACCATCATTAAATTGTCTCAGGTCTTATTTTCATCTGATTACCAAATGAGTTTTTCTGCTTTATGTATACAAAGTAAAAATAATGACATTGATTATTTCTATTCTGATTTAGATTTTTAACAAAACTGTTACCACCATAAAACTAAATATTTTACAGTAGCAACTATCCTATAATTTCTAAACCCATTAAAAAAAAAGAACCCAGTTGGAGTGCAAGAAAGTCATGTTTTATCATCATGAAGCAGCTACTTCAATCTCCAATAATCAATGTTTTGTCTCCCCCTTCTGGACTACACAATTGTAAAAAGGAAAAAAATGGCAAAATAAGACATTTGCTCACAGGATATATTTAAGTTGGCCTGACACAAGTATAACATTACATGAGGTAATCATTAAGATACTATTCTATTAATAAGCTAACAAAACTTTAATTTAATAATTCAGTAGCAGTTTAACAGTCTACCAATGCATACTGCCACACTTAGTGGTATTTTATAGACACCCTGTACTATTACTAGGTGGCTTATGATAAAAAACACATTGATAACGCTTTAGATTACTCTGAGATTGTCCTTAAGTTTATACTTTTAACAGGAACTTATTCTCGGTATTACCTTCTTCACCAGCCTGAAGGGAAAATATCATTTGGCTCTATTTTGAAGGAAAAAAAAAATCTTGCAATAGTCACTCAGTGCTCAAAATTCCCATTCCCCAATTAGGGCAAAGAAGCATGTATTTGTACCTAAGCTTCACTACAATCGGGTTTTCCTGTTGTCTGAGGACACGCATTTTTTCTATTTTTCCTCTTATTTGAGATTATTTAGAAACATAGCAAAAGGTACAAATGTAATTAAACATATAAGATGATTTGTCTAGTAAACAACAGTACAGGCCACCAATACAATTAGCTCATCTTTACCTGGGTCTACCTACTGAGTCACAAGTACACATGGCCTTCATTACCTAGCAAAGATATTCAGGCACCAAGTTTATAAGCAGGCAAAGGTTTATTAGAATGATAAGCAAGCAATATATTTTCAGAAGCAATGTGCTAAGAGTATACCTAAAATAGTAAAAGTAGTAGTTTGAAACAGAGAACTGAATTATAAAATTATACTGTTAAAGCTACAAGAACTGAAAAATGCCCCTGCATGGTGATATCTTTGCTCCTACTATTGTCATTCAAGTACTTTCTCCTTGATTTTTAACTGAACCCATCATCTTTTAATCCAAACTTGGTCTAGCTTCTGATGTCTCTGAATGCTCAAGTCATTTTAGTCATCCATGCTTGAAATTTGAATCATTATTGATTCACACATCTCCTCTGTCCTTTTTAATCATTTGCTAAGGCTGATAGATTCAACTTCCACAGTCTCTCTCTCTCAACTATACCCTCCATTTAGTTCCTACTAACCACACTCCAGTTCAGGGTCTTATTACTTAAGCTACTGCAATAACCCCCAGCTTCATCTTCGTGCTCTCATCTCTAACCTCTCCAATTTCCACTGCTACATTAATCTTCCCCAAATACACTTTACGTTTTTTCATTCCATGGCTCAAAACCTTCTCATGGCTCTTCACTGACACCGCTCTCCCTAAAATGATCGACCTACCCTTCCAAATTCGAACCCACTAATACATGTTTTTAATCAGCTTAACTAGCTCTTAGAATTGGTTACTAAATATCTTCATACTTTCCACTGTTCCCCTCACCTGCTCCACCCACAGGAGACTCTTTACTATTCTTCAAATATTCCAAGAACATCCCTGCATCAAGGCCTTTGCACTTAATGTTCTCTTCGCCCTGCCTAGATATTTGCATGGCTCTTCCCATTTTCTTTCAGGTCTCTGTTCAAATGTCATCTGTCCAGAGAGCTCACCTATTTAAAAAAGCACATACCTGAACACTCTCTGCTTTCTCATCTTGCTTTTATTTTTTTGTTGTTGTTGTTGTTCATAGCATTTACCCGCCATTACATTTGATATGTGTCAAATGTGTTTTTTGTTTCCCCATCTCAAATGCAAGTACCATGAAGAATTTATCTGTATGGTTCTACATTCCAGCACCTAAAATAGTGTCTGTCATGTAATAGGTACCCAGGCCAGGAGCAGAGCTCATGTCTATAATCCTAGCACTCTGGGAGGCTGAGGTGGGTGGATGGCCTGAGCTCAAGAGTTCAAGACCACCTTGAGCAAGAGCAAGACCCAGTCTCTACTAAAAAAAGATAAATTAGCTGGACGTTGTAGTGGGCACCTGTAGTCCTAGCTACCAGGGAGACTGAGGCAAGAAGATTGCTCAAACCCAGGAGTTTGAGGTTGCTGTGAGCTATGATACCACCACACTCTACCCAGGGTAACGGAGTAGGACTTTGTCTAAAAAAGAAAAAAGAAAAGGAATTAAACTGTGTCTAGAGAGCTTCACATGGTTATAGGGAATGAATGAGTGGTGGTGAATCAGGAATTAAAAATCAGGTCTTTCTGATGCCAAAAAAGGAGCACTCCCCAAAAGTGTGCCTCCTGCTGCCCCAGAAAAAAATTATCTTTGATTTAACATTGCAAAGGCAAAGTCTGGTCATTATTATGTTATTTTCCAGTTACCATACATAATCATGTTAATTTTTACTTTCTTTTTTTCACAGAAGAATGCTTACTTTTCCACCTATACATAAATTATTCCTGGTTTGCCAATGAAACCAAATTGATCATTTTAGCTGATTTCTTTAACTGTTGTATGCAATGTATTACTTAATAAGAAAAATTTATTGTGGTTCACAAAATTTTACAACACTTACTTAGAACTAGAAGCCACTGAAAAAGTCATTCAGTTCTTTGTATCTCTACTCCAAATTCTCTTTGCTATGTTTAGAGCTCTACAGAAAGATATTTTATCATTTCACTTTACAGATGGTATCTATACCAAACTCTCAACTATTTTAATAAATCTCTAAAATAACCTTGTCGATATTAACTTGAGATCACATATGAATTTTTTCTCAAAGCCCAGCAATAATCCACAGCACATACACAGAGCTTCCAATAAATAGGCAAAGCATTCTCCTTCCAACATCAACCTGAATCCTTCCCACCATTCTTCACCCAGAACAAATACAATTTCTCCCTTTAAATCTTCAAATAGCACATATCTTGAATACTTAGCAAAAATTAAAAAGTGGCAGCTCAAAATTCTTTATATCCTAAATATATTAAACATAAACAATACACTTCAAAAACTATCCTGAATTTAGCATTGTTACCTTCATTTAATCAATGCAGAGACTGGAATTCGGAAAGATTACATAAATTATCCAAGGTCACACAGCTAGTATACAGCAGATTCGAAATCTCGACCCTGGTCCATTTGCCTCTAAACCCATAACCTCTACTAAAATTTTCACTCTCTATGGAGTCTATAATGTAGACATGAAAGGTCTCATAGTATGAAAGAAAGTATTACTCAAGGATATAAATTACTATAAGCATAAAATAAAATAGGAGTATTATAAAAGAAGTCCTTAAGGAATATATAATGTAATAGGAACTATAAGATAAAGTACAGAGTGATTCCATAAGAGAGTTAAAAATAAAGTGCTATAGAAGTTCAGATAAATTACTAGATGGGAATTGGAGGGTACTGTAGGGAATCAGGATCAAGACAGGATTCAAGGCTCAGCGCCTATAGCTCAACCGGCTAAGGCGCCAGCCACGTACACCTAAGGTGGTGGGTTTGAATCCCCAGCC
>NW_003852552.1:1987034-2012499 GCF_000181295.1 Otolemur garnettii
AAAAAAAAAAAAAAAAAAGACAGGTTTCAAGAAAGAGCTGTGGAAGAGGGGAAGAATGTTGACAAAGGAAGGAAAGCATTCTATGCAAAAAGGTCCCTAAAGCAAAATCAGAAGCAATACTGCCTAAGGCTGAGGAGGTGGTTCTGTTCAGATAACAGGCAGTTTTCTAACTTGACTTTTAATGTAAAATTTACAAAGAATAATGAAAAGTAAGGCTGATGGTAGTTCAAGACTGAGAGGGCCTCAAATGCTTCCATTTCTGCTTCTAATCAACATTAGAAGACAAAAGTAAAACGAAACCATGCCAATCTAGTTTGTTAGATATTCTATCTTTTCAAATTTGATCTGGCTTTTATATCACTCATCTTTTGACCAATAATGTGTAATCTCTAGGTAACCACACTATTTAAAGTAGTTATTCTAAAATTTATTCTCTCAGGTACACCTCTATAAAATTCCTACCTGCCCTTTTTATCATTGAACAAACACCTCCCATCTTTTAAAGATTAATGAAACCATGACACAAAAGCCCTTTTGTACCTAATCTTCACCAGAAATTTCTCATTTCTCCCTCTAGAAAAACAATAAAAACTCTTCCTTAAAGTAACCCTCCCATCTAAACTCTAGAACTAACCCTCAATCCCTCCTTTTATAGCAGGATTTGCGAGTTCACAGATGAGAAATAGGTATAAAATAGTTTACACTGTAGATCAATCATAACACCTGTCTCATTACACTGTCTTTCAAAATACTATGGAAACCACATACACAAACTATGCACGGGCTGCTATTTCACGACCTTTACAATTTTGCAACTTCAGGTCCTATCTTTATTCTGTTTACCTGTATGTCTTCCCTATTAGACCTGGTTTCTTGAAAGCAGTGTAAGGATACTCAATCTTTACAATAAATTATTAGAAAACTATAAACTTGTAGCTTTTCAATAAGGACTAAAATCAATCCCTCCCTCTGCATGCTTTCCTTCCCCTTCTCTTGCTGGCAGAGCTCCCCGCCCCATTTCTGTTTTCAGAAACCACTGGGAAGCCCAGCAGACAAAAGGAAATATAAATTCTTTCTCTTTACATTTCATCAGCTCCTTTGTCTTTCATAATTTGTTTCTTTAACCTAAAGTGGTTTGTGAATGCAGTGAACATCAGACTTAGGATCAGAAACACCTGGAAAAGTGTCTGTCTTCAACCTTGCCAGATGAAAATTAATACACCATTCATATCCACAACACCTTGTGAATTTGGCTGTAATTATCTTTTTCTCTTTGGCCCCCTTAAATCCACCTACCAGCAACCACAGGCATTCCTTCCTTCTTTCTTTGGGATGCCACACCATCTGCCTCCTCTCTTTTCTCTCTCTTTACTCTCCCTTTCCCTCTCTCTTACTAAGATAAAATAAACTTATACTTTCACATCCTAACCTTAGTCTAGAGAAATTCTTTTCTCGACACACATGAAGCATCTACTGAGCTTTCCACCCTTACAGGCAGAAGCTGTGTTCATTGGGCTACAAGAACATGTAAATGATTTATTATAATAAAGTACATTTCTATATACAGTGGTTATGGGAAGGAGCAAGTTATATAGGACAGCTTCTCCTAAGACTGACATGAACCTTAATCATGATAGATATTTAGAAGCTTACAGGGCACATTAAAGAATAAAAGGGCTTTCCAGTTCAAAGAAATAGAACATGCTTGATTTAGAAATATTAAAAAATAGGATATTAAGGAATCATCAAGTGTAAATATATGTACAGAGGGCAGGTATGACTAAGAATGCAGCTGGAGGTGGAGGACTCTAAGATGGAGGACTAGAGATATCTCCTCATTACCTGCTCTCAGTAAGACTAGGGAGAGAGGACTCAAGCCACCCCAAGCTGGCTCCTCCTACCCACGAACAACCTTGTGATTGCATAGTAAGACAGTGAGGGACTCCAGGAGCCAAAGATGTTGGGAAGGGTTGGGTAGCTTGGACAGAAAACAGGTGCAAGGGAGTGTGAGGACCCAGGGACAGAGCCTACAGGTCAAATCCCTAAAAGATTAAGTCTGCAGGAGACACCCCACACACAGCACTCCAAAGAGGTGGACTAGGAACAGGATTGAACTCCAGGAGGGCACATCCCTCCAGGCATGGGTAGTGATGTGAAACAAGCAGGAACTGGGGTCCAACAGGACTCTTGGATGCATAGAACCCAGTCCTTTGTCAAAGGGTTGGAAAGAGTGCATTCTGCCTCTTTGGAACAGAAGTGAAAGCTTGAGCCAGGGAACTCAAGTGACCAGCACTGGGGTGGATGGGTTTGAACCTAGAGCCTGATCAGCAAGAGGCTCAGCAAGAGGCCCAGCAGCTGGTCCAGCATCTACAGAGAGCCACACTGCGAGGAGTGGAAAGCACTAAAACCATGAACCTGCTGGCACCTGTGGGGGCCCAGTTTGGACCAGCCTCACAGGGTCCCAGCATGCAAACAGCTCTGTCTCTGCCTGCTGGGCTCAGACAGCCACAACTAGGTGGACCTTCATGAGCACACAGCAGAGCTGGGCAGATCCCACCTCCCCTACAGACTCTTCTGTAGTCTCCGGGAACTGTTTGGATGGCTGAGGCGTTATCTCTCATAAAGTCTGGCATAAGCTTCATGACTTCGGCTGCTTTGCCCCTACAGCAATTCAACTCCAGGGCAACTATCACTCAAATTTAAATCAAATAAAGCAAGAAAACAAGACCAGGGCTCCATGGCAACTAGCAAGCAATTTCCTGCCCTCACCACAGGCACAAGAGGAAGAAGTCTTTTTTTAAACCCAAGAGCGCCACCTAGAGTCATTAAAAATACTTTTCTCTTTCTTTTTCATTTCCTAACCCTGGAGCCCCATCTGGTGTTCATGCTATATATTTATTATATATATATGTGTGTGTGTATAATACATATATATATAATAAATATATAGCATGAATACCAGATGGGGTATATATGTTTGTTTGTGTGTATACATTATACACAGACACATATATATTTTAATATTAAGGTTATTTTTCTTTACTTTGAGTTCTCTCATCCTTTTTTCCTACTTTCTTTTCTTCCTTTTGTGGCTATTTTTCTACTCTTCTCATCTTTATCTCATAAATCCTTAATTCCCTAATGATGAAGAATACCTTTATCTTTTTCCTTCTTCTTTTTTCTTTGCTTTGGATCTGTTTTGTTTTGTTCTGTTTTCTGTTTCTTGAAACAAGCCGCACTCTAAGGCTTGGTCTTGGGTGCTGTGACCATTGGCCTGACTCACAGAAGCCTCAACCCTCCTGCTTTGGACTCCTGAAGGGCTGTAACTGCAGGTACCCATCACAACACACAGTTGATTTTTTTCTATATTTAGTGAAGACAGGTTCTCACTCTTGCTTAGGCTGGTCAGGAGCACCTGACCTCAGATGATCCTTCCACCCTAGCCACCCCAGACCATGCCTGGCCCATTACCATTAATGTTATTTTCTTTTTCTATTTATTTCTTCTCCTTTTACTTATTTTATTCTTTTTATTTTATTCCTCACTTCTCTTCTATAATTCCTGTACCAAAAGACCACTTCAACATGAAAGCACCAAGACAAGGAAGATAAAGGAGAATAAAGAAGTGAGACAAGTAAGTAAGGGAATGAAATAAGCAACAGGAAAGCACACATGATGAAGAACCAACACAAGGCTCGGCGCCTGTGGCTCAAGTGGCTAAGGTGCCAGCCACATACACCTAAAGGTGGTGGGTTCGAATCCCCAGCCCAGGCCCGCCAAACAACAATGATGGCTGCAACCAAAAAATGGCCAGGCGTTGTGGTGGGGCGCCTGTAGTCCTAGCTACTTGGGAGGCTGAGGCAGGAGACTCGCTTGAGCACAGGAGTTGGAGGTTGCTGTGAGCGTGATGCCATGGCACTCTACCCAAGGGGATAGCTTGAGGCTCCATCTCAAAAAAAAAAATAACCAACAAAAAAATATGGCAACATGAAAAACCAGAACAGATTAACCCCATAAGGGATCATGAGGCAGCCACCAAAGATGATCCCAACTATAAAGAAATTATGAAAATGACAGAAAGTGAATTTAAAGAAAGGATGGCAAAAATGAAGAAGGGAACTGAAGGGAAAGTGGAAAACCATCAAAAGGAAATCCAGGTGGTGCCTGTGGCTCAAAGGAGTAGGGCACCAGCCCCCTAAGCCAGAGGTGGCAGATTCAAACCCAGCCCTGGCCAAAAACGACACACACACACAAAGGAAATCCAAAAATTGACCCAAGATAAAGAAATGAAAGACTTGATGACATTAGAAAAGATATATCAGAGCTTAAAGAACTGACAGAGTCATTCAGGGAGATTCAAAATGCAGTAGAAACTTTCAACAACAGTTTAAACCATGGAGAAGAAAGAATCTGAGAGCTTCAAAAAGAGATCTTAAGCTAATTCAGCCATAATTAACAGAAAAGAATAAAGTAAAAGTAGAGAAATCTCTTAGAGAATTATGGAACTTCACAAAGGATACAAACATATGAATTATAGGTATCCCTGAAGGAGAAGAAGAACAATCCAAAGGTATGGAAGCCCTACTGGATAATATAATAACTAAATATTTCCCAAGCATCAACAAAGATTCAGACACACTCCTTTTCGATGGCTATCAAATTCTGGTTCATCTCAGTTTAAACAGAGCACCTCCTAGACACATTGCAATAAACCTAGCCAAGGTCAAAATGAAAGAGAAAATTCTATAAGCACTAATGGACCTACAGGGGCAAATCTATCAGAGTGACAGTGGATTTCTCAGGTAAAACTTTACAAGCCAGAAGAGACTGGACTCCCACTTTAAATATATTCAAACAAAACAACTTTCAGGATAGGATTCTGTATCCTGCTGATTGTAGTTTCATATTCAATGAAGAATTCAAGTCTTTATTGACAAGAAATTGTTGAAGAAGTTTGCAACTACAAGACCAGATCTGCAGAAGTACTCAGACCCATACTACAAACAGATCATCACAATGGCCCACTAGCAAAGTAAAGACACCAGAACACTAAAAGTCAAAGCCTAGCTTCTACAATGGCCCAAGTGATAAAATTAGGCAACATATCTCCATAAACAAAACAGAAATCTACCAAATTTATCAATTCTCTCAATAAATGTGAATGGCTTCAATGCCACATGGAAGAGGCAGAGGTTGGCTGACTGAATAAAAAAGCACAAGCCAACTATATGGTATCTTCAGGAAATACATCTAACCTCTAAAGATAAAAAAAGATTCAGGGTAAAGGGTTAGAAAATGACATTTTAGGAAAATGGAAATCAGAAGAAAGCAGAAGTCATAGTCCCACTTGTGGATACAAATGAATTTAAAATAATATTTATGAAAGACAGGATGGACACTATATACTGGTCCAATACACTATGTACTGGAACAATACAGTAAGAACACATTTTAATTTTAAATATCTATGCACCCAACTTAAATGCTCTCAGATTCACAAAACAAACCCTAACCAGTCCAAACAATATGATATCCTACAACATCATAATGGCTGGGGACTTCAATATCCCTCTGACAGAACTGGACAGATCCTCCAAAGAGAAACAAAACAAAAAAACAATGGACTTTAACATGACCTTAGAACAACTGGCTTAATAGACATATACAGAAAAATGACCCCAATATTACTAAGTATATGTTTTCCTCATCGGCTCATTGATCATTCTCCAAAATTGATCATATCTTAGGACACAATCAAACCTCAAAAAATTTAAAAGAATAGAAATTATACCTATATCTTTTCAGACCACAATAGAATAAAGGTACAAGTCAACCCCAACAAAAACTTTCATCTCCACACAAAGTCATAGAAACTAAACAACCTATGCTAAATGACAGCCAGGTCAAGTGAGAGATAAAGAAATCATTAGATTCCTCAAACAAAACAACATTGAAACCACAAGCTACCAAAATACCTGGGATATGTAAAAGCAATCCTAAAAGGGAAGTTTATTTTCGATGCCCACAACCACAAAACAGAAGGAATACATATCAATAACCTATTGAATCATCTCAAGAAACTGAAAGAAGAAATACAATTTAATCCCAAACATAGAGAAGAAAATAACCAAAATTATAGCAGAATTAAATAAAATTGAGAGGAAAAGAACCATCCAGAGGAAAAATGAAACTAAAATTTGGTTCTTTGAAAAGATAAATAAAATCAATAAAGCCAGAATAACTAGAAACAGAAAAGTTAGATTGCTAATAACATCAGAAATTAAAAAGGAAAAATAACAACAGATACCACAGAGATACAAAAGATCATCTCTGATTACTACAAAAAACTCTATGCCAAGAAATTTGAAAATGTGAAAGAAATGGACCAATACCTGGAATCATACTATTTCCCTACAATTAACCAGGAAGAACTAGAACTCTTGAACAGACCAATATCTATCACTGAAGTCGCAACAATAAAAATGCTTCCAACAAAAAAAAAGTCCTGAACCATGTGATTTTTACACCAGAATTCTACCAAACTGTCAAAGAAGAGCTTGTACCTATATTGTAGAACCTATTCCAAAACACTCTGAAGGAAGAAACCCTCCCCAGCTCATAATATGATGCAAATATCACCTTTATACCAAAACCAGGAAAGAACCTAACAAAAAAGGAAAACTGAATACCAATTTCAGTAATGAATATTGATACAAAAATACTCAATAAAATCCCAGCAAATAGAATACAGCTATACACTAAAAAAATTATACATCATAATCAAGTAGGCTTTATCCCAGGAATGCAAGATTGATTCAACATACACAAATCTATCAACATAATTTACAACATAAACAGAAGTAAAAACAGACACAATATGATCCTCTCGATAGATACAGAAAAAGCATTCAACAAAATTCAGCATCCTTTTCTGACATGAGCACTTAAGAAAATAGATATAGATGGGACATTGTTTAAACTAAAAGAAGCTATCTACAACAAACCCACAAACTAAAAGCATTTCTACTTACAACTGGAACTAGACAAGGATGTCCACTACTGCCACTGCTATTCAACATAGTGCTGGAAGTTCCAGCCAATGCAATCAGAAGAGAGAAGGTTAACAATGGTATTTAAACAGAGACAGAGGAAGTCAAATTCTCATTCTTTGCTGATGATATGATGTTATACCTAGAAAACCCCAGGGACTCAAACACGAGACTCTTAAAAGTGATCAAGAAATACAGTAATGTCTCAGAATATAAAATCAATTTATACAAATTAGTAGCCTTCACATATGCCATTTAACAATAATAATCTGAGAATCAAATCAAAGTCACAATACCCTTCACAGTATCTTCAAATAACATGAAATACCAGGGAAAATACTAACAAAGGATGTGAAGGATCTCTACAGAGACAACTATGAAACCCTAAGAAAAGAAATGGCAAAAGATGTTACCAAATGGAAGAACACAGTATGCTCACAGCCTAGAAGATTCAACATCGTTAAAATGTCTATACTACCCAAAGTTATCTACAGATTTAATGCCATCCCCATTAAAACCCCAACATCATACTTCAAATAATTTGAAAAAAATAATTCTTCATTTCATATTGAATAAGAAAAACTCCCCAAATACCCAACACAATTCTTGGAAATAAAAACAAATCTAGAGGCATCACTCTATCAGACTTTAGGTTATACTATAAGTCTATAGTGATTAAAAGAACACTGTATTGGAACAAAAATAGAGACACAGACATATGAAACAGAAGGGAAAACCTAGAGATGAAGCCAGCCTCACATCCCCATCTGATCTTCAATAAACCAAACAAAAGCATACACTGAAGAAAAGAATATCTATTTAATAAATAGTGCCATCAAAACTGGTTAGCCACACATAAAAGACTGAAATTTTTGCAGTAACAACAAAAGTAAATAATTGTGACTTGATAAAAGTAAAAAGCTTCTAATCAGTTAAGGCCACAAAAAATAAACCAAACAGATAACCTTGAGAATGGCACTAATAATCAGAATTTACAAAGAACTCAAACTAATTAACAGGAAAAGAGTAAACAATTCCATTTATCATTGGCCAAGAGACACAAACAGATTCTTCTCCCAAGAAGACAAACAAATGACTAACAAACCCATGACAAAACGTTCATTGTCTCTAATTATCAGAGTAATGCAAATCAAAACCACCTTGACATATCACCTAACCCCCTTTAAATTAGACCAAATCACAAAGTCCCAAAGCTGCAGGTATTGGCATGGGTGCAGAGCAGTGATTTTCAACCAGAGTGCCACAGCACAATGTTATGCCATGAGAGGATCTTAGGTATGCCTTGAAATTTTTTAAAAGATCATTAATTAGAAAGACATTCCAAACATAATAAGTATGTTCTTTTTTTTCACTCTTTTTTGATCAACATAATTTAAGCGTGCTGCAGAATTTTAACTATAGGTTCAAATGTGACACGAGATACAAAAAGGTTGAAAAACACTGGTGCAGGTTCAGCGCCTGTAGGTCAAGGGCTAGGGTGCCAGCCACATACACTGGGGCTGGTGGGTTCAAACCCAGCCTGGGCCTGCCAAACAACAATGACAACTATAACAAAAAAAAAATAGCTGATGTTGTGGTGAGCACCTGTAGTCCCAGCTACTTGGGAGGCTGAGACAAGAGAATCACTTAAGCCCAAGAGTTTGAGGTTGCTGTGAGCTGATGTCACAGCACTACACTGAGGGTGACATAGTGAGAGTCTGTCTCAAAAAAAAGAAAAGAAAAGAAAAAGAGAAACACTGGTGCAGAGAGAAAGCAACACTTTTACACTGCTGGTGGGATTGCAAACTAATACAATCTTTTAGCAAAAAGTATGAGGAATCCTCTAAAAGCTAAAAGTAGACCTTCCATTTGATCCTGCAATCCCATTACTAGGTATCTACTCAGAAGAAAAGAAGTTATCTTGCCATAAGGACATTTTCACTAAAATGTTCACCCCAGGTCAATTCACAATTGCCAAGATGTGGAAACAACCTAAGTGCCTATCAGCTTACAAACAGAAAAATAAACTGTGGTATATGTATACCATGAAATACTGTTCCACCTTAAAGAAAGATGCAGACTTTACATCTTTTGTATTTTTACACAAGAATGTAAAAGTATCCAATGTACTCAATACTAATATGAAACCAGTAAATGTACAACTACGTGCCCATATGAGAAAAACACAATTAAATTCACATGGGTGGGGGGTGAGGGGTTTGGTAAGCTCTTAACTAACTGGCACAATGTAGAAATATATGGCACACTTCCCAGGTGAAGGGCTCAACTACAACTTGGAATTTACCTAACAAATGCAAACAACATAACCTTATCACTTGTACCCTCATATTAATCTGAAATACAAAAAAGAGAGAGAGAGAGAATGCAGCTAAAGATGAAATTAGAAAAGGAGGCAAAGATGTGATCACAAAGCACAATAGGGAGCCATTTGAAGGTTTTAAAGATGGAAATACAGTATACCCCCACTTATCCACAGGGGTACATTCCGAGACTCATAGTACATGTCTGAAACCATGCACCAAAATGAACCCTATATGTTTTATGTTTTTTCCTAGGTATACATACCTAAAATAAAGTTTAGTTTATAAATTGGGCACAGTAAAAAACTAACAATAAGTAATCATAAGACAAAACTGTATCCAGCCCCATACTGAACAAATTTCAACGCCTTTCTCTTAACTAAATACCTGAACTTTGAGCTATTTTCCAGAAATAGTGAGTTTGCTGCAATAGAAAGGAGCTGAGATTCTTAAGGCCAGGCCCCTGGACAGACTTCCTGATGCCAAGATTCAGCATCCCACACAATCTGCCCCCAATGCATGTACTTCCTTGTGAGATACACCATGACCTGCCCCAAGGCATGTGGCCCCTTCTTTAAAAGCCTATAGTCTCTCTCAGTTGGAAAGAAGAAATTTGATTTGAGGCAGCTTCTCCCATCATCTCTGGGGCATTAAAAATTCCTTTCTTCCTTCTCAATCCTCATTGCCTCAATTCAATCTTCCAGAGACAAGCAACTGGACCTAGACCTACACCTAAACCCCCTTTCAGTTTCAACAACAGAACAATTATAACAATATACTATTAAAGTTATGTGATTGTGGTTGGTCTCTCTCCCTCTTTCTCAAAATTTCTTATTGTACTATATGACAAGTAACTGAAACTAAAACCACAGGTAAGAAGAGACTCACTAGAGCATGATCTCTGGCAACAATGTAAAAAAGACTACTGGGTAGGTGAGAGGTTGAAGACAAAGCAACTGCTCAGGAGGCTACAGCAATCACAGCAATGTTACATGTTGAGAGTAGAAACTAAGGTAGTAACTGGGTAATCAGGAGATAGAGTTAAGAGATATTTAGGAGAAATAATGAGCAGAACTTAATAATTGATTGGATGTCGAGAAATCGGTAATATTTTACTGGCTTCTGGCATAGCATGATGAATTCATTCCAGCTCACATTAAAATAAGCTCAAAATTCCCCTTATGTCCCCAAACTTTCTTATTCAACCCCACCCTTCCTATACCTAGCCCTCCAGTTTAATACAAGTCCTCACTGACTCATTCAAAAGATTCCCAGGTATTTTCCCAAACAAGTCTCTATCCTAATTCAGTACTTCTCAAAGTGTGAAGGATGTATTTCTCAGATGACCTTAACAGTGGTACTAGATAAAAATGCAAATTTCTTGGCCACATCTCAGACCTTCTGAATCACAATGCTGTCAGAGGAGGACAAATTTGGCATTTCTATGTATTTTCAGGTTTGAGAATCATTAGCTTTATCTAGCCTATCATTAACAGACAGAACAGCCTGAGAAAGGGTAAAATGTCTTCTATAACCCTATCCACTCTTTGGAGGAATTAAAACCTATATTACTGCCCAGGAGCACAGGAGTGTTGTTCTTCATTTTCTATACTATAGGAGATGCCTTGAAAGAACTGTCTAAACAGAGGTCTTCGCCGGAGATGGGTCATCAACTATGGTTAAATAATAATAAACTGAAGCTGAAAACACCTACTTTAAAAGCTTCTGTATTTCTGCTTATAGTTAGGACTTGGTACTTTAAAAGTCTGACAGACTCCTTATTTGCTGGAAAACTAATAAACTTCTCTTTCTTTCTCCACAAACCGCTTGTCCTCATCCTTCATTTAGCCACAGGGATAAGTACTGAACTTTCGGTAATATATCCACCTATCAAATTTGTTTTTCTTAGACACTGCTCTCATCATGTCACTTCCTTGCTCAAACTAATTTCTTTTTTTTTTTTTTTTCAGTTTTTGACTGTAGGCTGGGTATGAACCAGCCACCTCCAGCATGTGGAGCCAAAGCCCTGCTCCTTTGAGCCACAGACGCCACCCCAAACTAATTTCTAATCTTCTGCCTGGACTTTAAGACTCTCTTTCAAGTAGATTTGTTAATTTTTTTCAATATATATTCTTTGTTGCAACAAAGTCAACCTCATTTCTCACTTCCCTTTTCCCCACCTCTGTAGATACAGTTTAGTTCTCTCTCTAAGGCCTTTCCATTTTTTTTTTTTTTTTTGAGATGGAGCCTCAAGCTATCCACCTAGGTAGAGTGCCATGGCATCACACTCACAGCAACCTCCAACTCCTGGGCTCAAGCGAGTCTCCTGCCTCAGCCTCCCAAGTAGCTGGGACCACAGGCGCCCGCCACAATGCCTGGCCATTTTTTGGTTGAAGCCATCATTGTTGTTTGGCGGGCCCGGGCTGGGGATTCGAACCCGCCACCTCAGGTGTATGTGGCTGGCACCTTAGCCGCTTGAGCCACAGGTGCCGAGCCAAAGGCCTTTCCATTTAATATTACTTCCAGAACCTGAGAGCTTCTCCATAGTCTCTTCTCCCTCTTTAAACCCAAGCATCATAACTAACTGTTCCTGAAGGTCCACTTAAGTCCAGATATTTATGTGGCGCTTTCCCTAATTACTCTCACCTCACTTCTCTCTTCTACTTATGAATTTCTATTACACTTCAAGTCAGCACGCCCAATATAAGGTTTGATTATTTCAACACATATCAACTATTAGGTCTTATCTCATTTTTATTTTCTAGTCATCAGTGCAGACAGCACTATTCTTGACATACATTAAGCACTAAATAAATATTTCCTGACAATACATTAAGCACTAAATAAATATTTCCTGACTTTTGAAATTATCCTGAAAGGGTGATGGTTTTTCCCACTAGATGTCATATGAATTTAAGAAAGGAAGAAGAAAAGAAAAACAGAAGAAATTAATTTTAAAAGCAAAACCAATATTAAATACACTCATTATTCTAGATACCTCAGTACTCAGTGATATTAAAGACAATGTTTCCTACTATGTTCTCTAAATAAAGAACACTTCGTCATGAAGGCAAGGTAATTAAAAATAGCTCTCAATCATAATACATGCCACTTTTGGCATGTTATATAATAACATCATGTAATTATAGCACTGAAATACAGTGCTTTGGATATAAAACCCTTAAATGGCAGCAACGGAAAGAACCTTAAAAAGATGATTTAAACCAATTGTTTTAGTTTATCCATTTAATATCTGAACCGCAGAGAAATTGCATGACTCCCCCAAAGTCACAGAGCCAATTAGTAGCACCAAAGAAAGCAAGCACCAAGGCCTCCTGACTGCACGGCAAGGATTTTCTTCACTACGCTTATGTGCTCGGTGATAGTAAAATCAAAGTGACATATTTTCATAAGAATTCCAGTTAGCTTAAATCAACATTTTAGGAATCTCTTTCTACCATCCTGAGAAATTGAGGTGAAACACACATTTTCATCAGAATCATAAGGAGTGACACAGGTAAGATTTCAAAAACAAACAAAAGGCAAAATACACAAGCACATTCTACTTCTAAAACATCTCCCTAAAATAATACTTGCCAGAGCTAAATCACCTGATCTTAATATTCACCTCATTGCTTTGGTAAAGTATACACCAAAAGAAGAACCAAACATATAAAATACTATAAGCAAGAAATCAGGATTCACAAAAGCACAAATTTACATCTAAGGGTAAAACACATCTTTTTGTACTCACCGTAACTTTACTTCCAACTATCTGCATGCAGTGGCCAACGAAGAGTAGTTATGGTGTGAAAAAAAAACAAACAGCAACAACATTAGTAATCAGAACCTGTTCACAAAAGTGTTTAGGAAATTAGTAAACAGCTAACTAATTCTGTTAGTATTTTTCATACCTTGGATCTAGCGAGGCTAAAACAAATATATCAATACTGATTTCTACTATGTTTTAAAAATGTGTAAAGTCTACCAAATAAGGATTCCCAAATAAATTATAATTACTATTTGAGGATCTTTTAAAATGTACTGTAATGGGCTTTTCATATAGTGCAATGTAAAGTCATATAAGGTTAAGTGTAATCAAGCATCAGATGTGTTATCATCACAGCTCCTGAAAAAAACTATGAATAGAAAACTCATTTTTTCCCGAAACTACTGCCTTTTCTCTTCTTCTTAAGGAAGGGTTATGATTAATATTGAAGTAAGGTATTTTAGAATATAAATGTCACATGTAAAGTTATGCATTAAGTTCAGAATGAACTTTAGGTTGAAAACTGGAATATTTTCATTGTTATGAATTTAAGGTCTATAATATTGTTTTATATTATGCTTGGAAAATACAAAAAAGATAGATTGCTTATTATTGTACTTTTCTAGGTCATCCTAGCATTTCTATTATAAGATCAGAGTTTTCTATATAGTGTGAAGACAAAGAAGCATTTTATATCTAGACATGCACATATTCGTAAGGAGGAAACAGCTCAAAAATTTCAACTTCAATTGAGCTTTCCTAATGGGTAAGAGATAAAAGAAGTTCTGAAAGAAAGAATTTCATTTAACAAAGCAAGAAGTAAACTCATATTCCTAAACATAATTTTATGCCACATACAAATATAATAAATCAAACCACATTCTCCAACTTGAAAATCAAACACTGTCCCCAAAAAGCTAATCCATAATCTAAAACCACTGATCTGATAGCAGCTAAGTAGACCAAAATATGGTCTATTTTTCAACTAGTGCTTTAAAAATAACAATTAAATTTCATTGAAATTTCAGTAAGAATCCTAAGTTGAAGAGGCTGTCATAAGATAAAAAAAGATAATGACAGTTTCCAAGTAAATAATTTCAGAGGAATCCATGAATCTCCAAACAGAGAAGCAGTTTTCTTAAAATATTCATTCAATAGACTGTTTACAGGCAGTGATTATTTAGTGGTATAAAAGTCTCTTTGGTGTCATTAACAGGCCTCTGAATTAAAAGATATCCTATTGACCTAAATAATTTCCTCCTACCAAAAAGACACAGGTCCTATTTGTCCCTTGTTTATTAAGCAGAGACATGAGAGTAAAAACAGAATGAAGCTTATCTTAACAATTAAGGCAGGGCTATACTCAGTGAAAAACCAGAATCTGGCCCCTTATGATTTATTTGGATTGCAAAATGACTCCATTTACCTAACGCCTATACATCAAGAGATAACATAGATTAGACCAGGGAAGCTAAGAGAAACTATGTTAGTCATGTCTGGGTTCCATTCTTTCATCATATCAAGATCCTACCTGGAAAACACCTGAGAAAGAAAGGATCTGATAATGGCAAAAGTAAAACCATAATACATGCATACACTTTCAACTACTTGTTATATAGGTCAGTCTAACAAATCTGTAGATGTAGTTGGTATCACTATTATAAATTATTTCCTATTAAGATTTGTATTTAAAAATCAATGCTGCCTTTGGTGGCTCACATGTCTGCAAAAATATAATTCTACCTACTTTTTAAATCTCAACATCAAAGAACATGATTTAAACTAGAAATAAACTATTGTCTTCTAATAAAGACATGAGCATTTGGCAAACTAACGTTAGGACTCTGGTAAATAAATTTTCTTTATAAATGTCTACATATGCTGTTGATTGTATGCAAAACTCCTCTCTAAATCACTGATATGGTGTGCCTGTTTCAGGATTTTGAATCAGTAGGACAACTTTTACAATATTAACAAAGCTGTGTTTTCCATGTCTGAAAACATATTCTGGTACTTTGGAAATATACATTCTTCCAGGTTATTTGTGGCCAAATTATTTACATGTACCAATTACCCTAGGTCAAGTCCATAACCATACTTCCTACAATGAATAAAGGAGTCCAACTCATGGAGGACAAAATGCAGACAGAAGATTCTTCTCTACTCTTCTACTTAAAGTTTAAGCATCATGGCAGAGTTACCCAAGCTAATATTTGCTTTAACATTCACTACTGGGAGACTTCAAGGAGAAAAAACTAAGGAATAGTTTTCATCACTATCTTGTGATTTCCTTTATACTTTCTTATTCCAAGCCAATTTCAGCAAAGCTAATTAAACAAAGAAAGATTCTTCTTTGCTTTAAAAACAAGTTTTCACCCCCTATCTATGTATAGCTTCATCTTACTTTAACATACTTACCCAGGAACCCAGGAACATGATGGGCATTTCTTACCGAGGTCATGTTTTCCTTGTTTGGTTTTAGATCCCATACAAAATAACTAATGCAAGTGGTAAAGGGGAAAATGTACAACTTATGCTTAAATGTAGCTATAATTCTCACATGTTTTACATATGACTATAAAACATTTTTTACACCAGGGACTCTACCACTTAATGTTGTTTCCACTTCAAGATGAAAGTTTTGATTACCTGTAAAGCATTTTCGCAAAGTGGTAGCTATACTCATATGTACTTTAAATAAGGAAACAGTTTAAATCAGTGTATCAATATAATAAAAAAGCACAAGACATGCAAAGCATATTTAAAGCCTAATGCAACACAGCACAATGAAACCCCTGGTTATACAGAGGTAAATAACCATACATTTGGTTATAACTGGTGCAATTTTTATGGTTGTGATCATGAAGCGGTCAACAGATTGGAGTATTGTTTATCACTGAATGCCATCCTCTCACCTTGAAAAGGATATTGCATAAACAATTTTTGTGGTTTTAGTGATGGAAAACACAGTACTAATAAATGTGAGAAAGCTTCAAAACATGCTTGTCAACAGGCTTTCTTCCATCATAATATGTGGTCCATGAAAAATATTGGCAAAAGAAAGCATAACCTCAGAACTCATATGAAAGCGCTGTGCATATGTCAGGTGTTCGTACGTATGCTGAATTAAATCAATAATGACCATAAACTAAGTAGTAGTACTGATTTTGAAGCTACAAACTTAAACATAGAATTTTCATGTGTTTTAAAAAACATTCAATTTCCATATTTTGAATAAAGAAATTCATAGTAAGCTCATCTAATATTTACCCAAACTTTTGCATTTTAATATAAAAAATGAGTATATGAAGTGTATATTTCTATGGTCACTTCAAGAGGAAACAATATGAGAATAAATGAAAATGAGTTCTGCACAGAGATTAAGTAATAATCAAAAGGTCAAGGAATAAAAGCTTCATATAATCTTCATTATATTGAGTCTCATTTACACAAACAACAACAGCAACAGAGCCAAAGATACTAACAAAATCTTATCATTAAAACCACCACATGATTATTCATATATTATCATCTGTGCTTTGCACTCAGACTCAGTTATATATACATATTTATTAGTATATAAGCCTTTAGGTATTTGAAAAATAACACTAAATGTACACCCTGCATTTCCTAAAGCATTTTACTGTGAACAATAACTTGAGTGCAAAAAGGAGAAGAGATTCATCAGAATTTCAAAGTAAAACCCTATGCATCACCTAATTCTATTGAAAACGACGCTCATGGCAAATTCCACTTATCACTTGAAACATATTTCTGCCCTTGGATACCAGAAGCAAATTAAAAAACATGCTGTTGCTCTGCTCTGGCAGAGCTGCAATGTGTTATGTTTAAATAGTTCAGCATTCAGATTTAGCTTGCTTAAAGTACAATATAGAATCAATACAATTGTAGAATTTAGGGCAAAATGCATTAGTAATTGCCAGTGGAATTACTGTCCTGAAATGACATTAATAGGATAGCCAAATAACTTTGGAATATATTTTTTCAATGAAGATTTGTTTTATTCATGAGTCAACTGTATAAATTATATGTATGTTTTAAATGTATGTGCGTGTATATACATATGCATATGTAACATATATACATACATATATACACATATAAAATCACTGTATGTATGTACATACATGCACAAATAAGATGTACACACATATATTGATTTTATGAATTCTAGATATAAAAAGCTTTTTCCTTACAGAAATGTAAAAGATGAATTCCACCATTTCAAAAATATGATTTACAAACAGATTTGATTAAAACTCCTATTAAATGCCCTCCTTTGTAGTTTAAAAAAATTATTTTTAATTATTATGGGTACATAATAGTTGTATATATTTATAGGGTACATGTGATGTTTTGATATAAATATACAATGTGTATTAATCGAATCAGAGTAACTGTGGTTTCCATCACTGCAAGCATTTATCATTTCTTTGTGTTGGGAACACTCCAATTCCACTCTTTTAGTTATTTTAAAGTATTGCTAACTTATTGATTATAGTCACTTTGTTGTGACTCTTTTATATTAACTGAAACTGTACAATAGCAATTATGAAGTAGCTTATGTAGTTTGCATCACATAAAATAATGAACAAACAAAATTACATAATAAAAAATATTGCCAAAAATTTCATGCAAGCAGACACCAGACATGCAGCTTTAATATAAACTTAATTAATGCTGTGACTATGCTATATTTGTATCTTCTCCCTCAAAATACAAAATTTTCATCTAACAAACTGCATTTAAAGTAGAATATCTATAAAATGCTGTCAATTTTTCACAAGTGTACAAAATCTCTGCCTCCAAACCCACTGGATTATCTCATAACTCTTTATCCTTAGGCTACCTTATTTGTAATAATGAAAGTGTCTAATTTCTAATAAGGAACGATTTTAAAATGTATACTAAGTTTGTAAAAATACATATGTAAATCCTAATCTGAATCGTCTATGGGAGTACACGGAGGCTAAAGATCTGAGGTTTGTGTATTTTTATGCAGATAATGCTAAGTTAATTGTTCATTCTGTTGGTACCAGGAAAAAAATCTCCCCACTTACAGATTTGGCAGTGGCAGAAATATACTGGACAACCATCTCACGCTTGGTGGTAAAATCCTTGTTTCGTAAAGGAGCTTTCTTTTCTTCACTAAGGTTCATGTCCTCCTGTAAGAAAGAACATTTACTGTGAGCACGGATAAATTTCTGCTTAAGAGTTTGAAATGTGAAAATAAATATTAATAATTTCTATGTCTTAAAATACTAAGTTATGCTCTGACTAATCACAATAATCCTTTTTTTGGGTATTTCACCATTATTTCTCACTCTAGATACCATGGTCTTGGTAAAGTTTATTGTGTATTCATAGTTCATACCTCTACCTAGGCAACTAATAAACAGAAGGAAAAAATATTTTAAAAACTAGTCCACAGAATAAAGTGGCATTTTATAGAATATACAGGCCTAGCAAAGCTCTTTATTTACCTTGATAGCAAAAACGAACACACACAGTGTTCTAGTACTCTAGCATTTGGAATGTGCTACCTTAGGATCACTATTATCAAGCAAAGCAAATGGAATTTTCAAATTAACAGGGATTTTACATCTATAACATGTCACTGAAGAAAAATTTCACAAAAAGTTACTGGATTTGAAAAAGCAAAAAAAAAAAAGAGTACAAACATAGTTAGCTATATTGGGGTAACAAAAATCAATCACTGGAGGGGAGAAAACTCAGGTGGAAGAACATATTGTTTTGAGGTTCAATAAGCATTAATTTGGTTGGAAATTGACCTTTATTTGTGTGATACACATGCATTTGATATTTTCATTGGACTAATTGTTTTTCTTCATTTTGAAACTCATGTCAACCCTTGCGAGATATGAAGACACTCAGATGATGTCACAAAATCAAGTTGGAAATGAACTGCTTCAAAATACAATAGCAAGTAAACAGTCACCTTACAGAATGAGTGAAATATTTATAACTCCTATGTCTGACAAGGATGTTGTGCCTAGGTATTCAAAGAATTCTTACAATTCAACAATAAAATGACAAATAACCCAGTTACAAATGGACAAAGGATTTGAACAGACATTTTGCTTAAGAAGATATACAAATGACTGATAAGCACATGAAAAGATGCTCAGTATCATTAACCTCTGAGATGCAAATCAAAACCACAATGAGATACCACTTTATGCCCACTAGATGGCTAGGATAAAAATAAAATAACGAAATGTTAATTAATAAATGCTGGCAAGGATGTGGAGAAATTAGAACCCTCACACATTGCTGGTATAGATGTGAAATGATGTAGCCACTCTAGAAAACAGTCTGGCAGTTTCCCCAAAAAGATAAATACAGAATTAGTTACTATAATATATGACCTAGCTTAAATGAACATATGCCCAAGAGAATTGAAAACATTTGTCCACACAAAAACTTGTACATGAATGTTGACAGAAGCTTTATTCATTATTCATAATAGCTAAGGAGTGAAAGCAATCCAAATGTCCATCAACTGATGAATGGATAAACAAAATGCCATATATCCATACAATGGGATATTATTCAGCCATAAAAATGAAGTACAACAGCATGGATGAATCTTGAAATCACATTATGCTAAGTGAAAGAAGACCGTCACAAAACAACTGCATATTGTATGATTCCATTTATATTAAATGTCCAGAATAGGCAAATCTATAGAGAAGAAAATAGATTCGTAGTTGCCAGAACCAGGGAGGGAAATAGGGAGGACTGGTAAGACTGAATATGGGTATATAGAGAGGTATTTTTAAGGTGATACAAATGTTCAAAGTTTGTTGTGATAGTTTCACATTTTGAGTATGCTAAAAACAATGAATTGTACATTTTAAACTAGTAAATGTTATGATATGTGAATAGTACCTCAACTTTTGAAGAAAAAAGTATTTTTATCCCTTTACTCTTTCAGTAATTCTGACCATTCTGAGTTTTTTTAATCAAATAAACTCGTGGGCCAAAGACAATATTAAAATTGTTTTAGGTTGGGGGTGGGGTCAATGCCTGTAATCCTAGCACTCTGGGAGGCTGAAGGGGGGAGATCACTTCAGCTCAGAAGTTCAAGTTCAGTCTGAGCAAGAGCAAGGCCCATCTCTACAAAAAAGAGAAAAAACTTGGCATGTGCCTATAGTTCCAGCTACTCAGGAGGCTGAGGCAAGAGGATCACTTAAGCCCAAGAGTTTGAGGTTGCAATGAGCTATGATGACACCACTGTACTCTAGCCAGGGTGACAGGGTGAAACGGTCTCCAAAATGAAAGGAAGAAAGAAAGGAAGGAAAGAAGGGAGGAAGGGGGGGAGGAAAGGAGGAAGGGAAAAAGGAAGGGAAGGAGGGAGAAACTAAAGATTCATATATGAGAATGTGGAAGACGTCTGTGAAAAGTAGTCAAACTGCATCTATCTATTAGATACCAACTTGAGGGCAGCACCCGTGGCTAGGTGAGTAGGGCACCAGCTTCATGTACCAAGGGGGGTGGGTTCAAACCCAGCCCCAGCCAAACTGCAACAAAAAAATAGCTGGGTGCTGTAGTGGGCACCTGTAGTCGCAGCTACTCGGGAGGCTGAGGCAAGAGAATTGCCTAAACCCAGGAGGTAGAAGTGGCTGTGAGCTATGACACCACAGCACTCTACCAAGGGCAATAAAGTGAGACTCTGTCTCAAAAAAAAAAATAGATACCAACTTTATCAACAGCAAAAATCTCATGATCTGTATGTACAACCATTGGATTGACTCCTCCTATAATGATTCACCCATAGTAAATACCTATGTATTTTGCATTTATACATAATCTCTCTCCCTAATCTCTTCCATTACTATTTCTACTCTCACCTTTTCTATCTTAATTCGTATTTCTCCTTTGTATATCTTACTTCTTTAATGACTTATTAGAAGGCAAAAGATACCTTTTTCCTCTCTCTCTCATAGGCGCTAGCACTGTTGAATCAATGTAGAATCACAGAAACTAGGCTGAATAGCACTTGTAATGCAGCCCACAGATGCTCATCTATGTTCTACATCTATTTCAAATGACAGGAAACTCACTACCTCCTCAGGCATTCCACCGTATCTTCAGGGCAGTTCAATTTTTGCCAAGTTTTTCCTTAGAGGACTAGACATGAAATATGCACAACAAAATACTAATCACGTGTTAAGGTGGAAGGACCCATTCTTTATTTTTTCTTCTCTACTTTTAAAATTTTTAATCATTTATTTACTAGACACGTACTATATACCATGAACTATGTAAGACTGGCTAGGAGAGTGCAAATTTGATAGACTGCTTTAATACTCAAATATTATTATTTATGAAGCACTTAGAACAATGCCTAATACTAGTAAATGTCATATATATCTGTTGAATTAATAATTCATGGTCTAGTAGGACCAAATAATTATAATAGAGGCATGTATATGACTCTTTGAAAACACAGAGGACAGATAGAAAAGTCAGAGAACTCTTCACCAGGATTTGGACCTCAAAGGATGAGAAAAATTTGACTAAAAGCAAGGAAACCACCTAGGAGACTCCAATGGTCATCTGTCATTTCTGGCTGTCCAGCACCACTTGAACATGTTCTCTACATTTTCATGTATCTTCACATTGGTGGCTCCACCTCATAAAGGCATAATCTATAAAAACTATATTTGTCAGTCTCCCTTATAACTAGACTACAGGTGTGTGGCTTAGTCTTCAAGAATAAAATGCATTTATAGGAGGTACAGATTCGGAAGTGAACTATGTGAGGAAGTAGGCCACAGATAGGCCATCCATTTTGCTGGCCTGAGGGGCAACAGAAATGAGGTAGTTACGGAATTGATGGCAATAGCCGCATCTTTTCACTAAGACAGTTTGACCAAGTGATTCTGGGGTAACAACAACTCTAATTGTACGCTACAGGTTTCAGTTGTGTGATTCTGGAAGTTATTCATGTAATGTCACCTGGCACCTGGACCCTGTTTCTGCAACTGCCCTGAATCAAGAGCTACCTAATATCCCTTAATAATATATTCTATCTTAACTGGCCAGAGAGGATTTTCTTATGTTCATTAATTTGGACCACAGAAGTAATTCAAGTGACTAGTCATAAGAGTTGAACTAAGAAGGAATACAGTAAGACTGGACAGAAAGAAATTAATTCCAGAGCCATCCAAATGTTATTTGAAGGCAGTATTCTTTCCTTTAGGCTAAAATATTACCTAACTAGCTTCAACTTATTTTCATGTAATACGGCTTAGTATCCATGTCTCTCTCTCTCTCAAATACTCTGTGGTTTGACAAATGCAAAAAAGGAAAGGACTTGTGCCACCTTCATCTTGAAATACTATACTTTTGTTAATTCATCCTCTGATTTTATCATCTTATTGGCCAAGCACATCATTCTTCTAACTCATACAGTCTTTGTTTTCATCAAAATCCCTTAAGTTCTGCTCACATATGCTAGGCTATGTTTATTACCACAAAACATTCTGGTTAAATTTCAGTCTCCCATAAAAGCAGTTAGGTACCTGTACCCACAAGTAGAATCAACTCTGGAACACTGACAAGACTGAGTGTCTATATTGGTGTACTTCAAAGCCAGGCCTAAAATTCTGGTAGGGCCAACCTTTGTCAGTTTCTAGGTAATATACTCTCCTTCTAGTGACATTTCTACTTTACTAGGTACCCCCATGGGATTTTTAATGGTATACACTGCTGAGATCATGCCATCAATGAAGATTTATTTTGTAGGGAGGTAGGCAGTACGTTAAGGGCAATGTAAGATTATACACCTCAGAGGAATGTTGTCAAGATTGAGTGTGGTCATGCATGTCATGCCTGGTGTATATTAACTAGCCTTCAAAAAATACTACCTATTAAGAGTTGGTATAATCTCCCCAGCCTCGTTGTTTTAAACTTTTCATCTTAGCCCTTATGTTTTAATAATGCTAGGCTGTTTATAGTTTTGCA
This sequence comes from Otolemur garnettii, assembly GCF_000181295.1. NCBI lineage: Eukaryota > Metazoa > Chordata > Mammalia > Primates > Galagidae > Otolemur > Otolemur garnettii. Next base: position 2,010,188 of record NW_003852552.1, read on the forward strand.
ACATATACAATGGTGGTCCACACTTCATTACTCTTCACGAAACTGTTCTCCTTGCCTGAAATATTGTCATCATTACCACCCTTTCTCTCTGTTAACCATCTCCCCTCATCCCTTGCCAAATCCATATGTGGCTAACTGTTATACTTCAAGATTGTGCTCACCCATTAATTTTTCAGGAAGATATCCCCTAAAACACCTCATTTTGAAATGACTACCCTCATGCTGCTCTTCCATAATAATTCCTTATGCAGTACTTACATTGAAACTATATGGTAAATCAATATCCTCTAATCTATAAGCTAACTGAGGGCAGGAAGTTATTTATGTTTGTACTCTAAGCAAAGAGCACAGTTCTTGGAATGCAGTAAACATTCAGTAAATATTTACTGGACAACTGATATTTAGGACCTTTTCTTGAAATCTTCTAACTTACTTTACAGTCACTAACACGTTATGTACCTGCAATTTACTACCTAGGTTGATGAGGAATGGGTATCATTCACATAAATAGAAGAGACCATAATGACTCATTTATTCTTATAGAAATAAAAAAGTACTATTCATTAAGCAATTAATACTTCCAAATCACTAACTCCAGCTTTATAATACAATAATAAAAATAAGTAGAGCAATACACATAATTCAATATTAATTCTAAACAATGCCACTGAATATGAAACTACTTCTAAACACACTCATTTCTTAAAGTACTCAAACCAAAACCAAACTTTTAGCATGCTTAACATTTATTTGATGTGTCTACAATACAGGAGAAAAATGTATTAATTTGTGGTTTTAAAAAATGCTGTTTGACATCTAATTAACTGGCCACTTAAAATGTTTTTAAAGCCACATTCATAAACACTAAACTGTTCTTTTCTCCTTCTACATAATGCCATAATACAATTTCCCATTATAGACAAATTCCTTCATTTCTTTATCACACAATGTATTCCCAAAGTTATTACTAAGGAGCCATGTAAGAACAGTGTCACTCTTCTCTTAAGAGAAGGTCAAAACTTGAACTAGCTGCCTATTCCCCAGGAGGATTCTCATTCATTCATGTTCACTTTCATTCTCTCTCTCTCCTTCTCCCTTTTCTCTCCAGTACTATAAGTAAATCTGTAAACAAATGACAACATAATTTTCCAAACGTCCCCCCTCATATTCTAACATGGTTTTCTATTTTCCTATTACACTGCTTTTCTAATTTGCTTTATGAGAGATAAATGTCAACCTTCTATATGTTCTTCTATCTCTTCCTTCCTTATAAAAGTAACCCATATTGTTCCTTCCTTCTATAAAACTGCTATCAATTTCTACACATTTTCTATAAATTAAGTGTTTCTGCTTCTACAACATGTCTTTATACTAGTTTAAGGCTAGCTGTTCCACTTGCTGTTTTTAAAACTGAATTTGACTTCATTGTCAAATGTTTGCCACCTTCTTTCTATTTCTTTTTTTTTTTTTTTTTTGAGACACAGTCTCACTTTGTCACCCTTGGTAGAGTGCCACAGCATCAGAGCTCACAGCAACCTCCAGCTCTTGGGCTTAGACGATTCTCTTGCCTCAGCCTCCCAAGTAGCTGGGACTACAGGCACCCACTACAATACCCGGCTATTTTTTTGTTGCAGTTTGGCAGGGGTGGGGTTGGAACCCACCATCTTCAGTATATGGTGCCAGCACCCTACTCACTGAGCCACAGGCGCCACCCCACTTCTTTCTACTAATTAACAATAATCATTCTCTACAACTTCTGGGCTGGGAGGGATTTATACCACTAAAAAGAATGAACCAATGACACCTTAGTACCTAAAAATGTAGTAAGGTTATAAATCAGTGGATTTTTACAACATTTGTTTGGTTTTTTCTAAAGGTATGTTCCTTATTATGTTAGGTTCTGTACATTAGAAAGGACAAAACATTTCTTTTTAAAATTCCAGTAGAGTACCAAGGATTCTCTACATAATTAAATATTTAGCCAATTTTATTTGGCACTAATTACCTCATGTTTTCAAAAGATCCAGTTAACTTTATACAGATTGTAGCTACATTACATACAGAAGCTCACATAAAAAGCAAAGATAAAGAAAAAATATTGTCCAAATACATTCTCTCTAAAAATACTATGGAGCCAAAAGCAGGAGGGAAGCATGATATTAATTAAATGTTACTGATTATGGCATAAAAATTCTTCATCTATTTCTACTTTCAAGCCCTGTTTGAAGAGTCTAACTTTGGATACCTACACATACCTGTTTACCATCAGGAGGGTAAATTCAGAACACATATTTCTTTTTTTTTTTTTTTTT
>NW_003852552.1:2013011-2043450 GCF_000181295.1 Otolemur garnettii
AAAGAAAGAAAGAAAGAGAAAATGGAAATATTGGCTGGGTATGGTAGATCACACCTGTAATCCTAGTACTGTTGGAGACCAAGATGGATGGAATGCTGGTTCATTCTCTTTAGTGGCATAAGTCCTTCCCAGCCCAGAAGTTGGAGAAAATAATTACTGTTAAGAAGTAGAAAGTTTGAGACCAGCCTGAGTAAGAGCAAGACCCCGTCTCTACTAAAAATAGAAAAACTGAGGCAAGAGGATCTCTTAAGCCCAAGAGTTTGCTATGAGCTATGATGATGCCACTGCACTCTACCCAGAGTGACAGAGTGAGACTGTCTCAAAAAAGAGAGAGAAAGAAAATAGAAATATTATTTTCACTTGCCCATGACCCTTAATCTGTAGTTTAATCTTTACCAAGTGGTTTTGAGAGTCCAGAGATTATATAAAAGATTCACTAGGGTTTGAGAAATGTTGATTGTTATTCAAAAAAAATTTTAAGGTCACTTCATAATGGTCAAGGGGAAAATATAACAGAACATTTCAATTCTAAATATTTATGCATACAACATAAGTGTTCCCAGATTGATAAAACAGACTTTAGTTGGTCTGAGCAATATGATACCCTATAATACCATAATAGCAGGGGACTTTAACCCCCCCTCTTACAGAGGTGGATAGATCCTTTATGAAGTAGCAACAAAAATAACTTTATGGTTGGAGGTCACTGTAACAGAACATACTATCCCATAGCTAAGAAATATATATTCTTCTCACCAGCCCACAGAACATTCTCCAAAAAAGATCATATCCTAGTACATAATCAAACCTCAACAAAATCAAAAGAAATGAAATTATACCTTGTATCTTTCCAGACCACAAGGCAATAAAGGTAGAACTCAAGGCCAACAAAAAGCTTCATCCCCATACAACAGTATAGAAACTGAACAACATTATGCTGAATAACTGTTGGGTCAAGGAAGAGATAAAAAAGGTGATCATTAAGTTCTTCAAACATAACAACAACGAAGACATAAGCCACCAAAACCTGTAGAATACTGCAACAAAAGTTCTAAGAAGAAAATTTATCACATTACACACTTATATCCAAAAAACAGATAGCACATCAACAATCTAATGAATCATCTTAAACAAATGGAAAAGGAAGAGCAATCCAATCACAAACCCAGCAGAAGAAAAGAAATAACCAAAATTAAATCAGAAATAAATGAAATTGAAAACAAAAGAATTATTCAAAAAATTAATAAAAGGAAAAGTTGGTTCTTCATAAAGATAAATAAAATCAATAAAACACTAGCCAAATTAACTAGAAACAGAAAAGTAAAATATTTAATAACCTCAATCAGAAACAAAAAGGGGGATATAACAACTGATACCACAGAGATACAAGATAATATCTCTGATTACTACCAAAAACTCTATGCCAAGAAATTTGACAATGTGGCAGAAATGGACCAATACCTGGAATCACACCATCTCCCTAGACTTAACCAGAATATATAGATCTCTTGAACAGGCCAATATCAAGCACTAAGATTGAAGAAACAATAAAAACGCTTCCAACAACAAAGAAAAAAGCCCTGTACTGGATGACTTCAAATCAATTCAAGGTACAAGGGAGAGGGAATGGAGTGGGGGGAGGGAAGGAAAGAGGAGGATGGGTGTGTTCCCATTTAATGGGCCCAATGTTAGGGTATATGGCATATCTCTAGGCGGCAGGAAACAATTATAAGAGAGACTCTACCTAACAAATGCAAACATTGTAATCTATTTCTTTGTACCCTCAAATTAACCTGAAATAAAGAAATTTAATAATACTTATTATTTGACACAAGAATCAACACTGGAGTCCTCACCAGATCAGTAGGGTCAAATGGTACACAAGATATCTTAGATGAAGACTGGGGTATTCAGAATGCCTATTTGTTCACTTTCAGTGTACTGCAACATACTACAGTTTACCTCTAGCTGGTTAGATGGATTTAAAGATTGTTTTATCTACTTTTAACGAAATCAACCATCACAAAATAGAAAAGTGGCTCTAAAAGATTCTTACAAAAACAACAGATTGAGGATAATAGGATAATACCAACAATGAAAGCACAAGGGAACAAGAAAATGCTAGATTGTTATGTCTCCTACTCATAAATCTTTTATCTGTCATCACACAGTAAAAAGAACAAAAATATGAGGCTAATAAGCTGACCTCAAAAGATTGAAGTAATTAAGGTGACTATTTGAAATGTGGATATATATCAATCATCAAAGATAACCCTCACTTTATGTGCATATTGTACCTTAAAATATTAGCTAACGATAGAATAAAGCTACCTCAAATTAGCAGGCCATTTAAAATCTAAGCATCAAGAGAAGAGAACTTCTTTAATTTTCTCAGCAATAATTAGAATCATATACTTAATATAGTACCTTAGTAATATTTTGTAAACTTAATGATACAGGTTTAGAAGCTCCTTTTGAATTTCCTTTCTTTAATAGCAAAAGACAAAAGGTCCCATGGCATTAAGGAAACACTTGGTAAAAGCAGCTAAAATAACACATGGGAAACAATTTGGCAGTAAACTAAAGCACATTTCTTTGGCCCAAATACTGTCAGAAGACACATAGAAACCACTGGTGAAAATCTGCTAAAGTACCAAAAACATTACTCAATATGGCAGATTTACTATGCATAACTTCTGTAAGTTGACCAATGGAGGGGCAGTAACAAACTGGTCATCATAGAGAGGCAGTCAAAATAAGGAACTAGGCCCACTATACTGATACGTAAATATAGTGTATGTCTGGTCTATGAAAATTAGGTCAACTTAAGGAGGTGGTGAATACAGAGAAGTGGTCAACTATGGAGGTTTTACTGTAATTGGATGAAAATAAAGCTTTTATTTTTTAACATTTCAGCTTATAGGCTAGGCGAGGTACCACACGCCTGTAACCCTAGCACTCTGGGAGGCCAAGGTGGGTAGATGGCTTTAGCTCAAGACCAGCCTGAGCAGCAGTGAGACCCCTGTCTCTACTAAAATAGAAAAATTAGTCAGGCATTATGATGGGTGCCTATAGTCCTAGCTTCTTGGGAAGCTGAAGCATGAGCATCACTTGATCCCAAGAGTTTGAGGTCACTGTGAGCTATGATGATGCCATGGCACTCAACCCCAGGGCAACAGTGAGATGCTGTCTCAAAAAAAAAAAAATTCAGCTTTTAGTATTTGCTAGATCATTTCAATTATGTATATAAATTCCTTTTCTTTGATTTATTAATAGAACTATTTAACAAGAAAACTGAATATAATTTTGCAATTTTATCACCAAAATAATTTATTTAATAAAAATATGCTTTATGGAATAACTATAAAGTTAACCCATATGTAAAATTTTAAGCTATTGCATGAAGTAGATATCAAATTACACAGAGTACTACATAGAGTAACAAAGTTTCTTTTTTAAAAACAAGAGCAAGATATTTCAAATACAAGTGAACATTTAAAATACTTTGTAATGAAATAAGAAGTGACCATGAAAACATTTTGTGCCTTACAGAGATATCTCTGGTTATTTCAAGATAAAGTATTTAAAAAGTGTTGAAATGTTGCATGTCTTAGGCATTTTTCATTCATAAAAAAACAAGTAATTTCTTGTTTTAAAAACTGAAATAATTCCTTTTCAAACCCACTTTATTGGAAAAGACACACTTTGGCAGACCCAACTTCCAGGTGAGCTCCCTTTACCCTGGCTTGAATCACTTCTTCCTCTTTCTTCCTGGTGTTAGACAGACTTTATGGGGAGGCCATATGCAGACAAACATGTAAATGAGGGTCTAAATATTAAGAATGCGGAAGGCAAAACATAAAGAGCCCATGTCCCCGATGACATTTGTTGAAGACCTATTTTTTAAAGCACATTTTGAATCCTTTTATTTAAAAATATAGAACTATAACACTCATGATTAGTTGCAAGAACTGAATGTCATCAAGGAAGATAGAAATTTACTAGTCAAGGCTCAGCAGGAAACTTTTGCTTGATTCATGGATTGGACTGATAAAAGTTAATACTATGATTTAATAAGTGTTGCTAACGATGCACTTGTTCCATTTGGACCTACATATCTTTGTCAGATTTATGTTTCAACTATGACAGATATTAAACCAAATATCAAAATAAAATGAACTTGGAACTAAACCACCTAATTACTGCCTCTTTTTAAGCAAGACATAAAAAATAATGACATATTGATATTGCTTTCACTAAAGAGTTATTAATCATGACAGCAAAGGCTTTTGTATACTTAATAAATAAAATAAAGTCATTTTAAATCATTTAAAAATCTTGTTCATGTTTTTCCCACTCTTTACTGTCTGTATTTTATAATGTACATACATATTTGAATATAATTTTGAATAAAAAGTAGAGTGTTACTTGCTCAAAAAACATAGAGATATAAATTTTTTTTGCTGATAGGGTAGAAAATCAGAAAGTTTAGAAACTATTGGACTAATCCAGAAGTTGGCATGAGATTTTTTATAAATTGACAGACAGTAAATGTTTTCAGCTTTGAGGGATACATAGTCTTTGTCTCAACTACCCAGCTCTGCTGTAGCACAAAGGAGCCCTAGACAATCCATAAACAACAAAACTGCATTCAACAAAACTTTATTTGTAAACATTGAAATTAATATATTTTGCATGTTCCTTCAGTCATTTTTTTAAAGCATTTAAAAACATAGGCCAGGCTCAGCACCCGTAGCTCAGTGGTTAGGGCCCCAGCCGCATACACTGGGGCTGGTGGGTTCGAATCCAGCCTGGGCCAGCTAAACAATGACAACCATAACAAAAAAAATAGGCAGGCCTTGTGGCAGGCGCCTGTAGTCCCAGCTACTTGGGAGGCTGAGGCAAGAGAATCGCTTGAGCCCAAGAGTTTGAGGTGGCTGTGAGTTGTCCCACCATGGCACTCTACCGAGGGCTACATAGTGAGACTGTCTCAAAAAAATAGAAACATAGGCCAGACACAGTGGCTAATGCCTGGAATCCCAGCCCTTCAGGAGGCCAAGATAGTAAGATTGTTTGAAGCCAAGAGTTTGAGACCCAGCCTGAGTAAGAGTAAGACCCTATCTCTACAAAAAATAGAAAAAATTAGTCAGGTGTGGTGGCTTGCACCTATAGCTACTTAGGAGGCTACAGTAAGAGGATTGCTTGAGCCCAACAGTCAGAGGTTGCAGTGAACTATGATGAGGCCACTACACTCTAGCCTGGGTACCAGAGTGAGATCCTGTCTCAAGAAAAGGAAAAAATACATATATGTGTACATACATATACGTGTGCACATACATATACACATATATATTTGCACAGACACATATATATGTATATATACATACATTACATATACAAATATATGCGCACACACACACATACATATATGTACCACACACATTATATATGTATTACATATACACACACACACACACACACACATTACATATACACACACACATACAGCATTCTTAGCTCGGAGGGTATGCAAAAATAAATCCTTATGGCAAGGATCGTATCTTTGGCATCTTTATGTCACATGAACCTAACAAAGTATCTGGTATTCAGTAGAGAGTTGTCAAAAGTACTTCATCATAACACAAAAGAAATTTTTTTATTTGACAATTACACCTTATGTTCCTATTTATCAGCCCTACCAGAACATAAGCTCCTTGATTACAGCAATTTTCTTTAAGTTGTTCATTGCTCTCTCTTCAGAACTTAAAATAGTAATAGTACATGACATATAGAAAGCAGTGGACTTTGATGAACTAAATTGTTCAAACTTTGAGAACATTTTAGTGCTAAAGAAATAAAGACAGATACTTCAGAAGTGACACTGGGTTTTACAGTATATTTAGGTCTTCTCTGCCTCCATTCTGAGCTCCTGTTGTACTATGGAAAATACTTATTTACTTGTCTCCCTGACTGAATTCTGAGCTCAGGGTAAGAGATGTGTTGTATTCATTTTTCTACCTCCAACATATAGCATAACATCTGGCACATTGCACATATCAATAAATGGTTGCTAAAATGCATTCATGCCAATGAACACTAACAGAATCTCTCAAAGCAGAAGAAATATTTTTGAAAACATTTCTATATACAAACCAAGAACAAAGCCAGAGAATTGTGACTTTACCTGCTACAATCAGTGTAAATTTGCAAAGCTAGTTCCTATAATTCCTGGAACTCCCACTCTACCACCTCTGCAGCTGTAAGCCTTTGGCAAGAACCATATTTGGAAAGGACATTAAAAATTGACCCAGACTTAGCCAGACCTGGTAGGGCTGATAAATAGGAGCGTAAGGGAGAATCACCAAATAAAAAAAATTTCCTTTGTGTTATGCTTACTGGGTAAAGGAGGTTTTGCTCCTCCTTTATAAGCACTACATTAGGAGTTTGTATCAGAAAATAAGACATATTGTCTAGCAATGATATTGGCATTATAGCAGTCTAATGATACAAAGTAAGGATATTAAAAAATGCAAACATTCTGTGCAGACAACTGCTGAAAATCTAATCATTTCTGACAACTATTTCTATGGCTTATTATAGATTATAAGACCTAGTTTATTAAAATTTATTTTATAGTAACTTAACCATTAATTAAAATTACTTATGCTGAAAGTACTAAAAGATACTTTTCCAAGCCAACCAACTTCTAAAAGACTGGTGCTGGGTGAGAAAGAAACTCAAAATAACAGTTTGGGAAGAACAAGTGTGCTTCAGTTAAAGTACATTACCAAGTCCCAGGAAATATTCTCTCTCAGTTAACGAAAGAGAAAAGTGAGAGAACAAAAATTAAAAGCTTCGAGGTTATTTATGAGAGTTTGAGCAGATACAATATGGGATAGATAAGGGAAAATTTGTTGTATAAGACTACACTATCATGAAATTACTACAAAAAATCAAAGTATATTAATATAAATTGCTTAACCAAAAAAAGTATAAAACATCAAATTTGCATGTGTAATAATATAAGTATTAAACATTACTTTTTAACAAATGAGATTGAAATGAAATTTAGCTAGAGAGATGGGGGCGGCACTGTGGCTCCCAAGGAGTAGGGCACCGGCCCCAAATGCTGGAGGTGGTGGGTTCAAACCCAGCCCCGGCCAAAAACCACAAAAAAAAAAAAAAGAAAGAAAGAAAGAAAGGAAGGAGATATAGCTAGAGATTAATCATAAAGTATCACAGCCTCATCTTTTGCATAAGATGAAACTATTTAATTACCTATATTAGAACACAGTCCTTCATGACATATCTACATGATCCAATAATGGCTGTGTAACATGAACCTCCAATTAATAGATCCTTGTGCTAGCTAATAGGAATCAAATTCCAACGTGAACTTTCAAAAACTTTCTATACATTTATTTTTTAATCGTAAAATGGAAATCTTCCCTCTCCTCTTGATGTAAAAGAACTCTAATTGCATTAATTCAGTTTGGATAAAAACAGTTATTCCTATTAAATATTTAACAGTCCCTAAGTAGTACATTCAATGTTCAAAAACCAGTTCAGGTATTCTCAATACATTCAAAGATTATGACAGCTTAAAATGCTGAATTCAGTTTCAGTATTAATTTTTGTACATTTATAGTAAAACAGAGGAGCTATTTCATTCAATCCCAATTAAATGTAATACAAAATACTTCTGATTAACATGAGAAATGTTATGAATATGAACTTCATTCAAATTTAAATAGGGGTTAAAGATAATGCGTCATACCAATATAGTGCAGTCATGTTTAAAATTTACAAATATTACTCAACAACACAGAAATGAAAAGTAAAAAAAAAAATAGAAGTTGCCAATAATAATAATATAGACACAATATTGTTTTCATCCTACTACCTTTACCTACTTGAAAAAAAAATTTTTTTTTGGACAGAGTCTCACTTTGTCACCCTCGGTAGAGTGCTGTGGCGTCACAGCTCACAGCAACCTGAAACTCTTGGGCTCAAGCGATTCTCTTGCCTCAGCCTCCTTAGTAGCTGTGTCTACAGGCCCCCTCCCCCACAATGCCTGGCATGAAGATTTTAAAACATGACACTGGGCAGGGGAGAGGAACGAGAATCTTTTTTTTTGCAGGTTTTTGGTCAGGCTAGGTTTGAACCTGCCACCTCGGGCATATGGGGCCAGCACCCTACTCCTTTGAGCCACAGGCACCACCCAGGGGAACAGGAATCTTAAAGAGCAAGTATAATTTACCCCATACAGCAATAATATAAAACCAAGAGTTTTTTATTCTTGGAAGTTTTAATGAGGCTAGGTGCAGTAGCTAATGCCTGTAATCCTGTAAGCACTCTGGGAGGTCAAGGCAGGTGGATTACTTGAACTCAGAAGTTCAAGACCAGCCTGAGCAAGAGTGAGACCCCCCCCCAATCTCTACTAAAAATAGAAAAAAAATAGCCAGGGGTAGTGGCGAGCATCCTAGCTACTTGGCAAGAGGATTGCTCAAGCCCAAGATTTTGAGGTTGCTGTGAGCTATGACGCCAAGCAAGGCACTCTACCTAAGGCAACAGAGTGATACGTTGTCTCAAGAAAAAAGTTTTAATGAAGGAACTACTTCCCAATTTTCAATTAATAGTCAGTGACTATTCTCTAAATATAAAATTCAGTTTTACAAACTATGGAAGACAGAATCTAATAATGAGCTTATGTTCTATAAAATAAATAATTACCTAAAAATTTCAAATCTGGAGCTTTAAATCTGTCAGCAGCGGCCATTGATATCATTACTGAGAAAGCTCAACTATAATCGCTTCGCTAAATATCCACAACATAAAAAGGGATGAACCAATGCACAGAAGTGATGTCAGAGTTGAGGGAACATGAGTAAATAGCTAATACACTAGTAAATTAAAACTGAATCACTCAGATGTAACCAAAGGTTACACTGTCAACTGCTGACCTGGAAAGGTGGTCTCTTGTAAAAAAATGAAAAACTAAAAGCAGAGTATGAATGTCTTAATAACTAAGAAAATGACATGAAGGCTATGTTAACCAGTTTGATGAGAGTATTTCAAATTGTATATGAAAACACCACACTGTGCCCCATGATTGCATTAATGTACACAGCTATGATTTAATAAAAAAATGAAAAACTTCCGTAAACATATTCCTTAACTGTATAAATTTAAGATTAAAAGACAGTATATTTTTGTAATATAAAATTTATATATTTATATTATTTTTATATAATCCTAGCATCTCCCATCATGGTGCGCCTCCCAGAGTGCTAGGATTATAGGTGTGAGCCACCACACTCAGCCTAAATTTTTTTTACTATAAAAAAGAAAGATAGTATATAATACTTTAACTTCTTGGTAATCAAAGGGTTCATGTCCTGCAGTGATTTTAGATTTAGCCCTAGTATCTCTATGCAGTATCTACAAACCTATACAGTGAGAACTGCTATTGATAGATATGATCCTCAGGCATAATAGAGGTTTCCATTTTCAGAGTAAGATAGGATTATATTTGAATATCGTCTTTCATTATTCAAGTTTTTCACCAGAAGTTTTACCAATATATCATTGCCAGAAATTTCAGATAGTGAATTGTATTAGCAATTCTAAGACTATTTCTTTCCAATCATCTCACACATTTCTACTATGTATAACTATTATGCTATTTGATTCAATTATTTAAAGCATTTTACACCTCAAGGTATGTTATCCTAAAACACAGATATGGTGTCCAGTCTTTTTTCTTTTCTGCTGCACATTGAAAGGATAAGCATTGTCTTGGGCCACACATTAAATACACAAACACTAAGGAAAGTTGATAAGCAAAAAAAAAAAAAGTCTGTGCATTATTTTGGGATACCCAACACCACAGATGAGCAAAGAAAAGTCTTCACAAAATGAGCATGTGGCCTGAGGGCCACAGGTTGAACACTCCTGGTCTAAACCTTTGGAGTTCTCTGAGTCTCAAAAAGCCAATCTTAAATAACAGCACAATAAAGGGTAACACTGAGAGATTCAAGAGAAGTAACATAGTCATAACAACCATCAAATAGGACAAGAACATATTTTACATTATTTATATAAGGAAGCATACTCCCAGGAATGAAATTAAAAAGAGAAATTTCATATCTGGAAATCTACCTGTTTAAGAACATAATGACTTAAGTGCCTTCTCCTAATCAACTATGATAATGACATTTTAATAGTTTTCCATTACTAAAATTGTTGCCCCTCTTTCTTTTCAACTGATGCTCTGTAAAGAGAGATTACAGACATCATTCCATCAGGCTGACTTTACTTGTTACTCAAATGAGCCTCTGAGTTGCCTTCTACTTCCACTCAGTATCTGTGCAAGGAAAACCTCTTAATTTTATATTTAGCTTTAATGAAGCATTATTAAATGCAAATGTTACAAAAATGCCGATGTTTTAGATTTCTATGTACGTTTAAAGTTTCAGGTCATCCAATTACTAGCCTAGGCAAGCTATTGAACTAATTTTCTTACCCTCAATTTCCTTATCTGAAAATGAAGTATAGCAACGTTCCCTACTTTGTGGCACTGTCGTAAAAATCAACTGAAACAATACCCATAAACTGTTTAGTTTCATGCTTCAGCCACAAGTAGGCAGTAAATGAAAACTATGCTTATTCATAAAATAACTTTTACACTATATATTGATTACAGTGAAAATAAAGATAATATAGAAAATGCATAATGTTCAAGGTACGAGTAGACTTCTCTCAAAAAAGAGATAAAACCTTAGTTTCCTATAAATATTTTGGTTGTTACTTTTAATTAAACCATATTTTTCTGATACCCTATTCCTACTATTCTATTACTTAATATACATACGGTTATAATTTTTTTTAATTAACAGATAAAATTGCCTGCATTTAGCAGGTATAACATGATGTTGTAAAGCATATATACATTGCAGAATAACTAAATCTAGCTAATTAACATATACATTACCTCACAGTTATTTTTGTGGTGAGAATGCTTTATTCACTCTCTTAGCAGTTTTCAAAAATGCAATATGTTATAAACTGTAGTCCCCATGTTGTACAATAGAGCTCTTGAACTTAACCCTCCTATCTAAATGAAATTTTGTATCTCCTGACCAACATCTACCCAATCCATCAACACCCAACTACCCCAGCCCCTGGTAACAACCATTATTCTCTTCACTTCTATAAGATCAACTTTTTTAGATCCCACTCATATGAGTGAGATCATATGGTATTTGGTTTCCTGTGCCTGGCTCAGTTCACTTAACATAATGCAAATTAAGACCACAATGAGATAGCACCTCATGCTTTTTAGAATGACTATTATTAAAAAGACAAAAATTGGGTGGCACCTGTGGCTCAAAGGAGTAGGGTGCTGGCCCCATGTGCCAGAAGTGGCGGGTTCAAACCCAGCCCTGGCCAAAAACTGCAAAAAAAAAAAAAAAAAAGACAAAACTTAGGCTCAGCACCTGTAGCTCAGTGGCTAGGGAACTGCCCATCTACACCAGGGTTGGCAAGTTTGAACCCAGCCCAGGCCTGCCAAACAACAATGGCAACTATAACAAAAAAATAGCTGGGTGTTGTGGCAGGCACCCATAGTTGCAGGTACATGGGAGGCTGAGGCAAGAGAATCACTTAAACCCAAGAGTTTGAGGTTGCTGTGAGCTGTGATGCCACTGCACTCGCCGAGGGAAACATAATAAGGCTCTGTCTCAAAAAAATAAAAAAAAATGACAATCATTGACAAGAGTATAGAAAACCTGGAACCCTTGCACACTGGTGGTGGGAACGTAAGTTAGTATAGCCATTATGAAAAACAGTATGGAAGTTCTTTAAAAAATTAAAACTAGAACTACCATATGATCCATCCATCCCATTCCCATATAATAAATAACTTTTAAAGTCTGAAAATACAAGTTTGTAATATTTGAGCATGGAGGTGACAAAAATATAAATGAGACTTAACAAATAAAAGTATAATATGATTGTATCTGAAAAATGTCTTTTCCTAATATCCTAAATTTCCAATTATGAAAAATGTTGCTCTAAGCTGTAATTTCTTTAAATCACATTTATGAATCCAATAAGCATTTTTTTTAAAATCACATACTTAAAGAGGAAAATGATAATTTCCTGACAAAACATTAGAATTTGTTATTCAAACCTCAAAATAGAAATGTTTACAAAGTTTGAAACATTGTGAATGCTGTACACACATCAAAAAATAGCAGGAATCATTATTGCTTAGGGGCAGGAGAAAACTAGCAGGAATCATTATTGCTTAGGGCTGCAGTGAGATAAAAGGCAAGTGTGCAAGTGAAGCGCAGTGAGCAATGGGGGAGAGAGTAGTAGAGAAAGATATTAAAGAGGTAGATGTGTCAGATCACATAGGGCCTGATAGCCTATTTTAAGTAGTTGGTTTTTTTACGCTGAGTGAAATAGACCCATAGTAGAGATTCGAAGAGCCATGTGACATGATGTTCATGCTTTAAATGGACAATTTTTTGTGTGTGTTGAGAATACTACAGAGGGGCATGGATGGAAGTGGGGTGACCAATTAGAAATTGTGGTAGTCCTAACAGTCCTACCATTACTTCAATGTCCAAGTGAGACTTCAACCAGTGTTGTGCCAATGCAAGTGGTAAGAAATGGTCAGCTATTTCAAGTACCTTACTTTGAAGGGAGAGCTAGTAGGACTTCCTAAGGAACTCAACACGGATTATCAGAGAGAGAAAATAGGGAAGGACAAATCCATAGTTTTTTCCCAAGCCAGTAGATGGATGGAGATAATGCAGCTGAAATGAGGAAGACTTTTGGAGGAGCAAGTTTGGAAGATAATATCAGCAGTTCAGTTAGGCATACATTATTTTGAGAGATCTATTAAACATCCAAGGAAAGGTGTTATTTACAAAGTTAAACATATGAGTCCAGAGTTCAGATGTGAGGACTAAACTGAAGATAAATTTGAGAAGTGTGAGCATAAAAATGTAATTTAAAGCTATAGGACTGGTTGCGATCAACAAAGATAGTATAGATAGAGAAAAGATGATGTCTAAGAATTGATTCCTGGGCCTCTCCAACGTTTACAGGGTTGAGAACAGTAAAGAAGATTGTAAAGGAACAGCCTTCGAAGTGGGAAGAAAACTGAATAAATGTTGAAAAGACAAAGAAAAAAAAGTATTTCAAATTCAAGAAAATGATCAACTGTATCAAATGATGCTGATAGGTCGATTAAGATGAGAACTGAAAATTGACCAAAGCAAGCATGAAGAGCTTTGGTGACACCAGGCAGATCAGTTTTAATGGAAAAGTAGGATGGAAGCCTGGTTGGAATGAACTTAGGAGAGAAAGTGAGAGGAGAGCAACCGGAAATAGTGCATAGAAATAAACTTATTGTGAGGTGCTTTTTTTTTTTTTTTGAGACAGAGCCTCAAGCTGTCCCCCTGGGTAGAGTGCCATGGCATTACAGCTCACAGCACCCTCAAACTCCTGGGCTCAAGCGAGTCTCCTGCCTCTGCCTCCCAAGTAGCTGGGACCACAGACGTCTGCCACAACGCCCGGCTATTTTTTGGTTGCAGCCGTCATTGTTGTTTGGCGGGTCCGGGCTGGGGATTCGAACCTGCCACCTTAGGTGTACGTGGCTGGCGCCTTAGCCGGTTGAGCTATAGGCACCGAGCCAAGGTGCTTTGCTTTAAAGAAGAGGAAATAAACAGAGTGGTAGTTACATGTAGCAATAGAGATAGGGTCAGGACAATCTTTTTGTAAGATGGGACAGCATGTTTGTATACTCCTGAGAATGCTAAAAGAAAGGAGAAAATTATTAGAGCAATGTCTGTGAGTAGGTAAAAAAAAGAATATGATTTTATATACCACATGAGGAAAGATAGGAACATGAAATTTTAATCCATGGTGACAGGTTGCAAGACAGCCTATGTGAGTGTAGATACTAAAATTTAGATAGATGCAGTGGTGGAAGTTCTCCCCTGATTTAATTTAACTCAGTAAATTAAACAGCATGATCATCAGCACAGGCTTCAATAGCAAAGTAAAGGTCTGAAATAGTCATCTGGAGCATAGTTGAGGGAATGGAGTTGGGACATATAAAATAATTATCTAAAAAAATAGAAGCCCATTTGAAGCTTCAGAAAAGGAACTTGTGTCAGAATCATTAATAGGAAAATAGTGGATTAGAATAGGCAAAACCTTGAAGAAAGTAAGACGATCGGGAAGGAGACTATTTTAGTAGCCATAAAGAAAAACGAGAGAAGAATATTGTCTAAACTAAGGCAAGAGCAACTGGAGGATAACTGAGGACAAAGATATAACAGTTACTCCAAAACCAGAACCAATGGGATTTGGCAAGCAATTAGAAGTGACTAAGAAAATGAATGGAGTAGAAGATGGTCTGGTAGCATTGTACTTAAGAAAACTGCACATAGCAATGGCACTGATGAACTCAGATAACTATTTCTAAACTGCAAAAAGTCATAACCAAATTGGTCAGCAACTTAAAGCTGTAAGGTTTTCTTGCTGAGTAAAGAGACAAAGATTTAAAAGATTAGAAAGATTAAAAGTGTTTATAATCACAAGGAATGCTTCTGATTTTGTTGTCATCATTGTTTTCGGTCTATTGGGGACCATAAACAGTATTCTGGTGAGGGGCATACTAAAAGCATTGACTTCAGCATTATACAAGGTATCCACGTAACAAAAACACTTGTAACCCCTTCTTATTTTTCCCCCTTAATATTTTTTAAAAAGCATATATGCCAGGCACTTTTTCTAGTAATGCCATTTCCTTTAATCCTAAAAATAATCATATTAGGTAGATCCTCTTATATCTTTGTACAGTTAACGAAAATAAAATCTAGAGAACTTACATAACCTTCACAAGGTGATGTGATTAATGGCAAAGACAGAGTTCTTAACCACTATACAATACATGCTCTATAAAATTAAGGGCCTTGGAAAGGTAGTATGTGTTGTTTAGCTTCCAAGGAAAATTTCAGAGTTAAAGATCTTGGAGGCAGAACTATTCCAAAGAATGACACAGTCCAAGGTGTAGTCTGAAGGAGCTCAGGAAATACCACCCCAAAATATGGTTCCTTGGTATAAAGAGCATTTTCAATTAAAGGCACTTGGAGATCAGTAGGCCTTTGGAAAGGGCTTTCCTCTACCTGCATAAACCAGAGGAACTCATGAAAAGAACAACTGACTTCCCTCCCTGTCCCTGTCATCTCAATATTTTGCAGGAAACAGGATAAAAAATGCAACCAGATTGGCCCAAATCATTTTCAATATAATACCTATCTCTCAGGTTAATTTAATTTGCAAAGAGAATCTTTACTAGTCAATCTGTTTCTCCCATCCAGTCATCTTCCAGAACAACCATTTGTTGCCCCTAAACAGAATAATGTGTATTCCTTTCACCCCTCCCTTCTAAAAGAAAGGTATAAAAATATTTGGATCCCATTGGGATAATGGGTAATCACTCTGAGATTCTTCTCATATGCTTGGTAAATAAATCTCTTCCTCTTAAGTGCCTTAATTGTGACTTGATCTTTCAGGAAACTTTTTGGGAAAAGGGGAAGTTTCCTCTCACCCACACAAGTCATACCTATAATTAGCTAAATATACAAATGCAGTTAGAGTTTAGGAAATCAGGAAACTAAGAGCAAAAATGTATTGAAGGGTTTATCAACAGAGTAGTTGAAGTCACCAAAATGGATAGCGAGGGAAAATGGCACAAGGACAGCCAGGTGCTATCATCATCAAGAAAGGTCAGCAGATTACAGACTTCACAAGGGAAAAGGTTGTTGAAAGATGCTTCAAAGAAGATGGCAGGGAACAGGAGAAAGGGTGTACCATAGAACTAGGAGAAAGAGTTGAAGGAAGTGAAAATGTTAAGACTTGTTTCAGGGGAAATGTTAAATGCCAGTAGTGGCTAGACAGAAGGAATAGTCAAAGCAAAGTTTAAAGATAAAGGGAATTTTTTTTTTGTTTTTTATTTTTTTTAATTTTTGCAGTTTTGGCCGGGGCCGGGTTTGAACCCACCACCTCCGGTATATGGGACGGGCGCCCCACTCCTTTGAGCCATACGCACCACCAGGAATGTTTATTTGTATACTTTTAACAACATTCAATGAATATATTTATTAAAGGCCTATTAACTCTTCTAGGTGCAGGAAAGAAATTATAAGGGGAGAGAGAGCGGTGGTAACAAGGTGTTCCATAATGGGCAGGGTAGAAGGATCTAGATTTCACTCTGACTCTTCACTCCTCTTATTTTGGTATAAGGGGAACTTTGAAACTCTTATAGACACTAACTACCGATAAATAGACATCCACAAAAAATTTATAGTGATAAGTGTGATAGAATTTTAAATGAATTGAATCATGACTCAGGATCTCCAATCCCTTCTCTGGTCAAACTAACCAATGATGTAATATAGTCTGATGGTTCATGTTTCCCTTCTCCTACCATAAACTACTACATACTTAAAAATATTATATTCATTACCTAAGAAATAACTTAAAGAAACATATTAGAAAATGTAAGATGTATGACTGTTGCTAATAGAAAAAAACCTGGATGAATTAATTTCTCTGTTCCTTCTACTGTTTCTTAGCCTCTGCTCTCCCAAATCTATTCATATAAACAACAAGAGGCTTTGTGCTGTTTTTAGCAAAGTGGACTTAGGCTTATTTTCCTTTATAAAAACAGGCACACAAATTAGTTAATTGAAAAATTGATTCGGTGTGCCAGAGACTAATAAACATTAGAGAACAAAGTTAAATAAAACTGCCCCTACTTTTAGGAGCTCATAGTGGAAAAGAGAGACAGGTAAGGATGTTTTAGCTTAAAAAACAGATACTTTGAGAAATAGTCTATTGTGCCAACAAGTTTCTGTTTTCTCCTTTATATGATATAAACACAGTCCACACAAACACATCTTCTTAAAAGCTAGGGCTATTCCAAGCACACACATTTTAAAATTATGATAAAATGAGGGGGGTCTAACTTACCATCATTTTTTCAAAGAGATCCAGTACTTCCTTCTCTGACAAATTCAAAGATCGTTCATCATATAATGGCTGAGCTGCGGGAAACTCACTCATCCCAACTTGAGAATCAATAGGATGTTGAATAAGAGGTTTTTCTTTTTTGACAGTAGATTTTCTAAAACTTGTAATTCGGTCACGCTGCAAACAACAACAAAAAAAGCACTAAGAAAAAGATCAAGAAGCACGAACATGAAGAATGGAAATATCAAAATGGCACTTAGTATAATATATATCATTATTGTCTTTTGACAAAATGTTATTTTAAGCAGCAAGCTCCAGTTAGAGATTGTACTATTTTGAAACCTTGCAGCAGCTCTTCAGCCCCAGAGGTCTAGGGTTGAAAAGTATTCCTCAAAAATACACCTTGGTCCCTTGTCATTTCTGTTTTGCACAGTAAGCAAATGAAAAAAAAAAAAAAAAAAAAAAAAAAAGTCCTGCTGGTTGTTGCTGGGAGAATGTGTCTTTGGTGGTAACTTTAGAACCATGAAAAAAAAGAGAAATAAAATAAAAAGAGCCACTGGCATCCAATTCTAAGGAAAAATTATGGTAATGTTTCCCTTCCTCAAACTGGCAAAAATTGTGATAAGTATCTATGAAAAAATTGTCAGTGTAGCAGTAGAATGGTTACGAACATGGACTTTGAAGCCAGACTACCTGGATTTGAATGCAGGCTCTGACATTTACTGAGTAACCCTGTGACTTGGTTCTCTCTCTGAGTGTTTCCTCATCTCTAAAATACAGATAATATTATTACCTACCCCAATGGTCCCCAACCTTTTTAGCACTAGGGACCAGTTTCATGGAAGACAATTTTTCCATGGACCAGGGCAGGGAGGGGAAGGGGATAGTTTGGGGATGATTCAAGTGCATTACATCTCCACTTCAAATATCAGCCATTAGATTGTCATAAGAAGCACGCGGCCTAGATTCCTCGCATGCACAGTTTCCACCTATGAGAATCTAATGCTGCCACTTATCTGACAGGAAGCAGAGCTCAGTCAATGATGTGAGTGATGGGGCAGCTGTCAACTCAGATGCCATAGAACAGTGCTGTGGACCACACACCTACGGCACAAGGTTATTGCAAGATTTAAATAAGTTGAAATGTTTATTGCCCTTAGCTGCTATTTATTATTACTGTTGTTGTTACTATTATTATTTTCCTCCAAGTTTTTCTCCCCTGAAATGTGGGGCCAATGAGGAAGCCAAACAAAAATAAAAACATTGCCATTTCCACTTACTGGAAATATAACAAATAGAAATGTCTTATTCCTACAAATACCATTAGGAAGAACTTGCCATTTTATGGATACTGACTTTGAACCATTGCATTGATTCCATGTACAATCTCTAATAATTAGCTTGCTCTTTCACATAAAATGAGTTAATGACTTCAGTTGCAGGTAAACAGACCATTCTATTTGAAACCATAAAACATTAAATACCAAAATCAGTCATGTACATAAAACTGAATGCAGCTCAGTTTTATTCTGGTTTCTGTTAGGAAGCACATGCATACCACAGCTCACGTTAAATAAGCAGACATATTAGATATGAGGACAGTGCATCTTCACCATCACGTTACCAGAGTCAGTATCAATTATTTCAACAATACAAAAAACATCACAGTAATTATTACCCCCGCATATGTAAAATTATGGTGACCCCCATTAAAAGAACATACCTTTCACTTTATTAATTCAAAGAACACTTTTTGTTAACCAAAAGGTGTACTTTGAAAGAAACAATGAACACTTTTAAGCAGCTTATTTAGGTTTACAAAATTGATTTGAATACATGGTTGCTTACAAAATATTATGTAAATCATAAATTTTTTTTTTGAGACATAATTTTACTATATCGCCCTCAGTAGTGTGCTGTGACGTCACAGCTCACAGCGACCTCAAACTCTTGGGCTTAAGCAATTCTCTTGCCTCTGCCTCCCAAGTAGCTGGGACTACAGGCACCTGCCACAACGCGCAGCTATTTTTTGTTGTTGTTGCAGTTGTCATTGTTTTAGGTGGTCAGGGCCAGGTTTGAACCTGCCAGCCTCAGTGTATGTGACCAGCGCCCTACTCACTGAGCTATGGGCACCACCTAATAATATTTTAGAGCTGATAAGAAACTTGAAAAATTATTTAGCTCAATTCCTTCATTTTGCAGAAAAAGTGACTTGCCTAAATATACAAGCCCCTGGTTCCTATTCCAGTCTTCGCATTAAGATTCATTTCTTCAAATTGTTTTGAACTATATTTTCAAATTTTCTTTTCACACTTTGAGGGAAATTAAGTTGATTGAGACACGTAATATGTCTTCAAACAACTCAAGAAAATAAATTAAGTAATCCCAAATAAGCTGAGTTTATATTCAACAGTCAAATTTCATTTAAAAAATGTGGTGGACATGAAAACATTTAAATATGCAATTGACCATCAAATCAAATATCTCTTTTCCTTTCTCTTGATATCACTTAATATTTACTTTCACAGTACTAGCTTAGTTCTTGAGTAGCATTACCTATGTATATATTTGATCTTCTACTACATTTTTAATTTTTATCTAGAAAATTGGCTTTTGATTTCAGCTATATCTTGGTAAGAAAATGACATTAAGCCACACACATATCTACTTACAAAACTAACACTATTTTACAGTATTTGTAGGTAGATAATGTCATAAAGAAAAAAAAAACTGACAATACTTTAAATACCTTTTTTTTCTTTAAGACAGTCTCACTATGTCGCCCTCGGTAGAGTGCTGTGGCATCATAGGTCACAGCAACCTCAAACTTTTGGGCTCAAGCAATTCTCCTGCCTCAGACTCCCAAGTAGCTGGGACTACAGGCACCTGCCACAACACCTGGGCTATTTCTTTTATTGTAGTTGTCATTGTTATTTACCAAGGCCTGGGTTCAAACCCACCAGCCTCAGTGTATGTGTCTGGCGCCCTAACCACTGAGTGGGCACCAAGCCTTAAATACCATGTTTAAAAGTTCAGCTATAAAAAGGCACTTTAAATTTTGAGCCCATAATTTTTAATAAGATATACTACAATAGACTCAACTTGAAAATATTTAAGGCTTTTAAATTTAATAGTACCTAACGTAATGAATTTGTTTCCTATTTGAAACTAATTTCCTCCAATGTTAATGTTTAATATAGTTATAATTTATTTGGATATCAAAAAAGGAAACATCTGTGTTTTCCAGAGTCTAGATTTATATAGAGATTTTTTTTTTAATTTAGTTGTGGTATATATCAGAATGATAGTATCAAAATTTTGTTAGGATCTCATACAACTGTTTGGGTTAATATTCAAAAAAGAAAAGCCAGTCTTTTCACAATTCCATTCTATTGTAAACATACAGACATTTTATATCTACATGCTTTAATGTCCACCCATTTTAATAAAAAGGCAACATGCATAAGTAATATAATAACATACTGCTAAGACCACCTTACCACATCATCTGCCAAAGTTTTTATTTGAATGTTCTATTAAAACCAAAAGGAAACAAACAAAAAGAAATACCAGTCAGATAAGAGAAACTCATTGATCAAACAAAAAAAATAATTAAATGATTCTCCTTTATCAACTTTAAATAGTAAAAAGAATTAGAAAGTTCAAACATATAAATAATATATACTTTACAAAAGAAAAAAAAAACCAACTTTCAAAGATTTAAAAATAAAGGTTTGGGGAGGAGAGTATCTATTTGTTTTTAAATATGGCTCTTAAGGTCCCGTAGTCAGATCTGAATTCAACATTGCTACCTGTGTTCAAATGTGAGAAAAGAGACAACAAAATCATCAGCCCTTGCAAGATTTTTGGATGTTTTGAAATGAACCATCATGTTTTTAGGATACTGAAATAGAACAACAATGTGCACAGTAAGAAAAATGTTACGTTTAACAGTGATGAAACATAATAAAACAGGTTCATCTAAGAACTCAGTGGTACATATGTTGGACATTTAAAGGACACCTTTATAAATATTTTAAATCAAATTGAACTTAGTGATTCTGTTAATACACACCTATTTTTCAAAAACTCTCAACACTTTTTTTTTTTGCATGTGGTTTTCTACTACTGAGAATCACTGGAAATGATGTTTGCTACTTAATAAAATACAGTGGTTAATAAAAACTACCACATAACACATATAGGCACGACTATTTGAAGAATTAGACGACAACATTATTAAAGTAATACCTAACAATTTAGTAATCTTCCATGATTCAGAAGATACTTCATGACTTTACAATAACATACAAATGCAGTTTTTATTATATTGTAAAATATGTTGAGATGCCAACAGGGGTTGTGATCAGGAAAGAAACAGACTTTTTAAAATTGTGTTAGGAATACAATTTAACTCTCCTATACATTTACTTCTTACAACAGAAGCTGAATAATGTTTATCAAGTTGATTATGCATGCTCATGTCCCTTTTTACTAAGAAATATATGGTCTTTTAACTGACAAGGAAACTTCCATTATGATTATTAAGTGAGAATTCCTTGGTCATAGGATCTCAGGGAATTATCCTTAAATACCACCAACCCACTGCTATTAAAGGTCATCCTCCCTAAATCAGCTGGGGCAAATACACTATTTTATATATATTCATTCTCTCTCTCTCTCTCTCTCTCTGTATGTGTATGTGTGTGTTGTGTGTGTGTGTAGAAAGAAAAAGAGAGAGAAACAGAGAGCTCTTTTTTTTTTTTAATCCGTTGATTCCCTTGGGGGTCTAAACTTCTAATCTCTGTACTATGTCTTCATCACATCCTGCTGACACAAACCCCAATCAATCATTACAGCCCAGGAAACAGGAGGTATTATTTATATCAGAATTGAAGCCATTTTAAGAAAGATGAATTCACCCTAAGACGCTCTCGACCAGGTATTTTCTCTCTAATTTTTCTCATGGGTTACAGAAAATTGTTTTATGCACAATGACAAACCATGTAATTTCCTGTGATGCAAAATCAGAAAAGAAACGACAAAGTATCAAAAATGCCTAAACTAACCCTGCCACCACCTGTATGTGTGCCTGTCACACATCTACCAGGATTTTTGAGACAGATTATACAATTCCTTAAGCAACTACTACTTTCTACTACACCTGCCTTAAAATGTTGTTTAAGAATAAAATAAACAGGGCGGCGCCAGTGGCTCAAAGGAGTAGGGCACCGGCCCCATATACCGTGGTGGGTTCAAACCCGGCCCGGTCAAAAACTGCAAAAAAAAAAAAAAAGCATAAAATAAACAGGCCAGGTGCAGTGGCTCACTCTTGTAATTATAGCACTTTGGGAGGCTGAGGTGAGAGGATTACTTGAGGCCAGGAGTTCAAGACCAGTTCGAGCAAGAGAGAGACCCTGTCTCTATAAGAAAAATAGTAAAATTTAACTTCATGTGGTGGCATACATCTGTATTTCCAACTACTGGGAGGCTGAGGCGGGAGGATCACTTGGGCCCAGGAGTTTGGGGTTGCTGTGAGCCATGATGACACTGTCATATTCTAGCCTGGCAACAGAGCAAGACCTTGGTTTTATTTTTGACCAGGGGTCCACATTTGGTTTATAAACAACCAAAACTCTGAAGTCAAGAAGAGCCCTAGAAATAGAAATGTATCTAGTATTATGGATATTCCCAGTCAGAGGGAACAGTGGGGTCACAAATAGGGCATCATGGTTTACGCATTGTGAACAGGATTTCCACTTTCATTTTCTATGGCTATAGTCCCTGACCCCAGGCTGCAAACTATTACATGTCCATGGCCTGTTAGGAACTGGGGCACACAGCAGGAGGTGGGGGGGTGAGTAAGCAAAGCTCCATCTGTTTTTATGTCTTCTCCCCATTGCCGACATCACTGCCTGACCTGTTTGCCCTGTCAGATCCCCCCCCCCCAGAAAAATTGCCTTCACTGATATCACAAAAGTCGGAGACCATTGCTCCATAGTACAGGGATCATGACGAACGAAGTGGAAGGTGCCTACGGACAAATAATACAGGGCTTTGAATGCTGTATGTGTTAAGGATAGTAGTCTTTCTTCTATAGGTCTATAGGCATTGAGTTTGAACAGGAGTATGACAGTCATTCACGGTGTTTATTGAGCAATGTGTACAAAACTGCTCTAGGCATTAGGGGTACATTCCTAAACCAGACAGATAAGAATCCCTGTCCTGTGGAACTCACATTTTGAGTGGGAAAAATAGACCATGATAATAATAAATCATAGACTACGTTAGTTATGTGCTAAATTCTATTGAGAAAAGGGAAAGTGGAGCATGTTAAAGCAGGTCAGGAGTGCCAGGAATGTGTAGAGGAGGCAGATGTTTCCATTTCAAATAGAATGGGCAGAATAAGCTTCACTGAGCAGAATCTTGAAAGGCAGGATGAGGAAATAAACCACGTGGGCAATGGAAAAACGCCTTCCAGGGACAGGGGAGAGCTAGTGCTTGTGGCTTATTGCCTTACTGGAGAGCAACAGGGGTGTCAGCGTATCTGGAGCTGGATGAATGAAGAGAGTAGTAGGAGATGATGTCAGAGGGATATGGAGAGTATGCGGATCAGTAGGGCTGTGTAGGCCATCGTAACAACTTTGACTTGTACCAGGAGGGGAAACAGAGAGTCCTTGGAAAGTTTTGAGCCAGGAAGAGTCATGATATAACTTTGGTTGTGTGCTATGTTTAAAATTAACTGTAGGAGAGAAAAGATGGAAACAGGGAGAAAGGAGGTTACTACAGACATCTAGATGAGAGACAATGACAACTTGAACCACATCTCTGTGGACTGTAAAAGATTATCATGGGATCAGACAACTGCTTGACTATGGGAATGAAAAAGAGGGCAGAGACCAAGGTGACATGGAAGTCTTAAACCTAAACAACTGGAATGCAGGTAGAACCATTAACAAATATTACTCTCATGTATATAAAATGAAAGGCTTTGACCAGAGTATCTCAAATTCCATCCAGTTCTAGTAAGTCTCTAACGCCATACTATGTATTTTAATATAGATCAAAAGTATGTTAATACCTGAAAAGAGAGCAGTGAGGGGAAGAGAAGAAAATTCAAGTCTCTTTCTTGCAAAACCAGGTGGAAATATTACTAGCAATTCTTTTTTTCTTGTGTCTGTCTCCCATGATTAAACTGGCAACATGTACTCAGTTGAGATACAGATTTGAAGCATTTTAGAAATATGTATACATTAACATAGAGAATTTGACTAAATCAAGTCATATCTTCCCTTAATTTTCATTCTTGCTTTGGAGATATAGATGTGTTTTTAATCCGGAGTTAGTAGTAATACACAAACTTGGGAGGCTGAGGTGAAGGATCACTTGATCCCAGGAGTTTGAGGCTACAGTGAACTCTGATCATGCCACTGCACTCTAGGGTAAGTGACAGAGCAAGATCCTGTCTCAAAAACAAAAACAAAAATAAAAAAAGAATTTTTTTTGTTTCCTAACTGGCATCTTCAAGAGTAATAGAGTACCTCAAGGCACATAGAAAATTATACTCATATAAAAAATTATCCCAATTACTTGTGATAGAGAACCATAAACAAAAACACTGCTTCTGATTTCTTAATTTATAAATTTCATCCAACCTGAGTGTATATCCTATATAACAGTGCACATTTAATATAATATGGGTATTTTTCTCATACATTTCCCTTGTGTAAAAAAATCTGCTTTCCTAAATACCCTATTTTACAAATGTATCAACATTATTTAGAACTCTTCTTTGTAACAACTGCTCAAGAAAAAAGTCTATGGAAAAGGAATTTTTCTTTTTTTTGAGACAGGATCTCGCTCTGTCACCCAGGCTGGAGTGTGCAATGGTATCACCACATCTCAAATTCCTGGGCTCAAGCAATCCTCCTGCCTCAACCTGAGTAGCTGAGAAGACCTGTTCCAGACACCACACTCCGCCACTTTTTCTATTTTTTGCAGAGATAGGGTCTCCCTTTTTCTCAGGCTGGTCTCGAACTCCTTGCTACACACAATCCTCCCCTTACCCTCCAAAGTGGTAGGATTTAAGGCATATGCCATTGTGCTCAGCCTTGAAAAGGAAAATCTTGAAGCAGGTATGAAGAGGCTGAGTTTCAGAAGAGGTGATTTTTAGCCACTATACATTAAAAATGCACTGAAATCATTGTATAGGCCAGGTGCAGTAGCTCACACTTGTAATCCCAGCACTCTGGGAGGCAGAGGTGGATGGACTGCTTGAGATCAGAAGTTCTAGACCAGCTAGAACTGAGCAAGAATGAGACCCTGTCTCTAAAAATAGCCAGCGTTGTGGTGGGTGCCTGTAGTTCCAGCTACAGGGACCCTCCCAGCTACTGGGGGAGGTTGAAGCAAGAGGATCACTTGAGCCCAAGTTTGAGGTTGCTGTGAACTATGATGCCACAGCACTCTACCAAGAGTGACTAAGTGAGACTCTGTCTCAAAAACAAAAAAAGAAATCATTGTATAAATGACAATTAAATGATCTTCAATATAAAAAATAATTTCTGCCACACAATTATCTTTATATATCAAAAAAGAAAAGTACAACGGGACTTGAGAATAACAAAAATAACACCTAAAAGAAAAAATTTCAGAGAATCATAAACAGCTGTTTTTGACAAAATTAAATCACAATAGTTTTTTTTTTTTTTTTGCCGTTTTTGGCTGGGGCTGGGCTTGAACCCACCACCTGTGGTATATGGGGTCAGTGCCCTACTCCTTTGAGCCACAGGCACTGCCCAAATCACAATAATTTTTATGTGAACTGACCTTTAAAACACATTTGAAAATGGTTGTACAGTCCTAAAATGCATTT
Organism: Otolemur garnettii; assembly: GCF_000181295.1. Lineage (NCBI taxonomy): Eukaryota > Metazoa > Chordata > Mammalia > Primates > Galagidae > Otolemur > Otolemur garnettii. The sequence continues at coordinate 2,038,939 of NW_003852552.1, forward strand.
TCATTTATAATGAAATGAAGGGGCTTTTCAGGGACAAGCTTTCAAATTTTATCTGCATGTAATTTATATGAGTAGGTGCATCTCTCTTTCATGCTATATACAAGTAAACATTTATGGATTTTACTCCTGTGTACAAACCACAGAGCTACGATGGAGTTAAAAAAAAAATCCAAAAGCAAGAAACAAAAATAATCCCCAAAAAATCTTATTAGAGTTGCACCCCTGAATTAAAAGCACTGATTAAAGTCATTTTAGTAAGTTTTTATTATGCAAATCTAATGCTAATAGTCATTACAATGAGAGTATATTACACCAGTAAGTATAGTGACCATATATTTTCATTAAAATTAACTCTAGAAAAGCAATAAGATTGTGCATTTGTCAAGCAATCAGAGTTTATTAAACTTCATTTATGATCATCCACATTAAATATAACTTAGTACAGTATTATATTAGTATTACATAACTATAAAAGTATCATGTCAGAGTCTCAACCCCTTAAGAATTAAGAGAAATGGCTGCCTTACTCATAAACTCTAATGCTAAAGTTCTGATTGCAAAGCAATAGTCATTGGTGTAAGAAAATTAAGTTTTAATTTTCTCAATCAGGCAGAAATTAACAAAAACAGCAAGATGTAAACATTCAACTCTCTTATGGCTAATGTTACATGGTAATACAATGTTTTATAAACATTGTGCAATTATTCTACTACCACAAATTTGTACAACTAAATTGCAAATAATTCAAAAGTCTCACCACTACCTCAAAAACGTATTGACCCTATTTGACTATTCCTTCTTTTAAAGAAAATGAATGCAAATCTGCCATTACAATAAAAATAAAGGGTTAATTATTTGCCCAGTTTTAAGTTTCTTGCTGTTCAAGAAGGGCAGCAACAATGACACAGAAAACCACCTGTGATTCAAAAGAACAAATATTTGAGCATCTACTATGCTCCTGCTCCGTGTTGGGCACTAGGAATACAATGGGAATAAAGGTAAGCTTGCTCTTTTCCTTTATAGAGGTTACAGTCTAGATGAAGATCAGAAGAAAGAAAGAACAATCACAATATAAAAATTCTGAGAGCTCTGATAAGGCAGTACCCTATTATAACCTCCATGTATTTTCCAAGTTGGAAAGGACCTTGAGGAAGGCAATCAACATCAACCGCTGATCCAGGCTTTGATTTCTCTGGATGACATCTCTGCCCAATACCTATTCAGATCAGCAGCAGCCAAGGAAGTAGTTACTGCTAATCAAAGGCCTGTCTTCTAAGTTTTCAGATCCTGTACTCACCCAGAACTTTTAAAACCTGGTAAGACTAATCAAGACAATTCAAGGCCATTCAATCACTGGGTAACCAAGCTGAACACCCCGTTCAATTATTCAAAAACTTCATTATAGGTGGTGCCCATAGCTCAGTGGTTAGGATGCCAGCCACACACACTAAGACTGGCAGGTTCAATTCCAGTACAGGCCAGCTAAACAATGAAAACTGCAACAAAAAATAGCTGGGTGTTGTGGCGGGTGCCCATAGTCCCAGCTACATGGGAGGCTGAGGCAAGAAAATCGCTTAAGCCCAAGACTTTGAGGTTGCTGTGAGCTATGATGCTATAGCGCTCTACTGAGGGTATTATAGGGAGACTCTGCACAAAACAATAATAATAATAATAAACTTTATTATAGGGGCCAGGAGCAGTGGCTCACAGCTGTAATCCTAGCACTCTGGAAGGCCGAGGCTGGTGGATCAGCCTCAGTAAGAGTGAGACCCCATCTCTACTAAAAACAGAAAAACAAGCCCAGTGTTGTGGTGCTGGTGGTGTGGGTGCCTACAGTCCCAGCTATTGGGGAGGCTGAGGCAAAAGGATCACTTAAGTCCATGAGTTAGAGGTTGCTGTAAGCTATGACACCATGGCACTCTACCCAGGGTAACACAGAGACTCTGTCTCAAAAAGAAAAAAGAAAAGAAAGAAACCCTTTATTATAAAGATTTTTTTGTGTGTTTGTTGAGTACCAAGAAAGCTATCTGCAATCTAATTTTTAGAACTGAGCTCAATGTAGAGGTTTGATTCTGCTGGGGTGAAGACACAATTTTTCCTCCTCAGATTAATGAGAAAAACTATGCAAATTTTATTATTACATAGAGAGAATCACAAAATGATTGCTCAGTATCCCAGTGAGAATCAAATTCATTTTCGCGGGGAGAGGGGAAGAGAAGGAATACCAGTAATTCAGTTGAGGAGCAAAAAATGATTATAGGCAGTATGATTTAATAAAATAAATAAATAAATAAAATAAAAAGTTTTAAAAAAAGATAGGTTCTGTAGGTGTGTTTTTAAGCTGAATCTGTACGTAAATTGGAACAGGTACATTTACCTATTACCTGTAATAGCCTCCATTTATAAGTGTGAATGTAGTCAATCAGATGTTTGTAACTCAGGGACTGCCTACACTAGGGAGGATGAATAGATTCTTGGGAGAATAAATGGGGAATGAGGGGACAGATAGATCTGTAAATGATGCTCTTTGGAAATTAAATTAACCTGAGAAACAGGCATTATTTTTTAAATGAGTTGGGCCAGGTATGGTCGCCTTCTTGACCTTCTTTCCTTCCAGCAATAGAAATTGAGGTAACAGGAAAGAAAAAACAATTGTTCTTCTTGATGACTCCCTCTGGTCTGTAATAGAGATAGAGGAAAAGCCTCCTCCAATGCCTGTTGATCTCTAAGGGCCTTTAACTCAAAATACTCTTTATACCAAAGAGTCATATTTGGGGGGAAAATTTCCTACACTCTTTCAATTCTAAGATGACCTTTGAAAAACAAACTTTGGCTTTTAACACTCGTTTAATTATTCACTGTATGTATTTAAAATTACTCCAAAATATTCTTTACTCTCCTTTCTAACTTACTGTGGGTTATTTTCAGACACCCACATGTCATCTTAGGCATTACAGTCCTCTATCACCATTAGCACTTAAGAATAGATGTTAGATCAGTTGTTGGTATGCTACCAGGGATTTAAAGAGATATGTATGGCCCTATCTTTGAAGCTGAAAACCCTAGTAGTTGAGAAGATGAAGTTACAGACATTAAGTTCCAATTCTCTGCCTTATTTTGGTATTGTTAACATCTCGAACTATCTGTTTCATCTCTTTGTTAGAGCAATACTTTTATATTTTTGTGACCATAAGCACACCATCGCAGAAGTACTGTCAAATTCAAAAGCCTCAAATTTTAACCTACCAGAGTTCCTTACTATTACAAATCAAAATTTCTTCCACCATTTTAATGATCAAAAAGAAATTCCTTTTGGGATTTTCTTCTCAAGCTGCTCTTTCAATTTATAAAGAACAAAACGTTTATCTATAAGAGATCAAACATGACATCACGGTATTAGGGCTTCCGTTTTCTCCACGAATAAAGATGGTTATTTCACTGGTTAAGTTTTAAAAAGCTGTGTAAGATACATTCAATCTTAAATGAATTGTCTTGCCATAGACTTTAATCCTGAACTGCCAGGAGAGGTGACTATGATATAGGAATCCAGGAGTTTCTTCTGTGTAACAAGCATGATCAACTTCAGGACTAAGGCAAAAATGGTCATACACTAATGAAATGGAGGTAGTCACTTAGTACCCAAATTAAGCAGAAACAACCACAGGAATAATCAACCTTATTAAGCATAGTAGCTTTTTCTGTAGATAAAGAGAGAATGTTTGTTTCCTTTGTATTAAGCCATTTCAAATGGGAAAAATATTGTTTGGGACATGAAAGTTCTATCTTATGAATAGAAAGCAACAGAAATGAAAAAGAAAGTTAGATTTATATAAACATAAATATTTCAAAACCCAGCATGTACTTTGTACACAAGATACCCTTAGATCAAAGAGTTAACCAGGTAGGGCTCAGTACTTAATAAATTTTCAGTTTCTCTACTTTAAAAAAAAAGACAAATTTCTCAACCAAACATTAACCAAACACCCATTATAAACCCAGCACTTTATGCCACATGAAAGTTTAAGATATGATTCTCCCCCTTAAAGAATTTACAATCTAACCAGAGTTACAAAATAACCACATAAAAACAAATACATAATTAAATTCTAAACTATGAGATTTTAAAGTATGTAGCTTCTCCTTTCCCTAGACACTATCACATCTTCCTGTCTCATTATCTTCACAGCACTAGTCACTATCTGAAATGATAAATTCATTTATTTACTGGTTTGTGCTCCAGCTTCTAGAAAACAAGTAACCTTAACTGTCTTACTCAACTTTTATTCACTTAGAACAGTAGTTGGCACATATCATCTGCTTAAATATTTGGTAAATAAATTCATTTAAGTAGAATAAGAATTCAGAAAAGAAGTAGATAAATACAGCTTTATGGAGAACTATTATGCAGGGGTATACAGCCTGCAGCCTGCAGGCCACATGCTGATTTTGTGAGGACATTTTTTGCTTATCTATGGTGTCAGATATCACGAAAAGTATGCACAGACTTCTTTT
>NW_003852552.1:2043988-2045313 GCF_000181295.1 Otolemur garnettii
TGAGACAGAGTCTCACTATGTCACCCTGGGTAGAGTGCTGTGGTATCACAGCTCACAGCAACCTCAAACTCTTGGGCTTAAGTGATTTTCTTCCCTCAGTCCCTTCCTGAGTAGCTGGGACTACATGCGCCCGCCATAACGCCCAGCTATTTTCTTGTTGCAGGTGTCATTGTTGTTTAGCTGGCCTGGGCTGGGTTCGAACCTACAAGCCTCAGTGCATGTGGCTGGTGCCATAACCACTATACTATGGGAGCCGAGCCAGACAGTGGCATTTTAGAAAGCTGACTTCAGATGACCCTTGTCCATAATCTTTTCTTTTTTCCTTTTTTTTATTTTTTTCATTTTGAGACAGAATCTCACTCTGTAGCCCTGGGTAGAGTATCCTGGCGTCATAGCTTACGGCAACCTCAAATTCTCGGGCTTGAGCAATCCTCCTGCCTCAGCCTCCCAAGCAGGTAGGACTACAGACGCCTGCCAAGACGCCCAGCTATTTTTTTTTTTATTTTTAGTAGAGATTGGATCTTGCTCTTGCTCAGGCTTGTCTCAAACTTCTCAGCTCAAGCAATCCACCCTCCTCAGCCTCCCAGGGTGTTAGGATTACAGGCATGATACACTGCACCCAGCCACATGTAGACAAACTCACCTGAAGCCTTTTGAGCCAAATGTATTTTGGAATTCAAAATGTTACATATTTTAGAAGGAAATGTGGTATATGTACCATATATTATAAAATGGGTAGCACAGTGACTCAGGTACATTCAAGTTTAACAGTAAAACATGAATATTCTATAAAACAAAGGATAAATAAAGACTATACACAGTCTCAAGTAGGTTGGAGTTTGTGGCCAAATGAAAAAAGTCTGGTTTGGAGCTTTTAGGGTTGTGGACCAGGGGAAAAAAAAATCAAAAGCTAAAATGAATACTTGCAGAGGTTAGGAAGTGGTCTATTCTACCTAATTAACAGCTACCACTTACTGAGCATTTATTATGTGCCAGGCACTATTCTAAGAGCTTTACATGCATTGCATTTAAATCTTCACCATAATCCTATATACAGGAATTTACTGTCCCATTTAGTATATTAAGAAATCAAAGGTGGGGCTCGGTAGCTCACGCCTGTAATCCTAGCACTCCGGGAGGCCTAGGCAGATGGACTGCTTGAGCTCAGAGTTCGAGACAAGACTGAGCAAAAAGCGAGATCCCATTTCTATTAAAAATAGAAAAACGGAGGCAAAAGGATCACTTGAGCTCAAGAGTTTGAGGTTGCTGCAAGCGACAATGCCATGGCACTCTCCCCAGGGCAACAGCTTGAGACTCTGTCTCAG
>NW_003852552.1:2045342-2048183 GCF_000181295.1 Otolemur garnettii
CGCCCATAGCACAGTGGTTATGGCGCCAGCCACATACACCGAGGCTGGCAGGTTCGAACCCAGCCCAGGCCAGCTAAACAACAATGACAACTGCAACAAGAAAAGAGCCAGGTGTTGTGATGGGTGCCTGTAGTCCTAGCTACTTGGGAGGCTGAGGCAAGAGATTCGCTTAAGCCCAAGAGTTTGAGGTTGCTGTGAGCCGTGACACGACTGCACTCTACTGAGGGTGACATAGTGAGACTGTCTCAAAAAAGAAAGAAAGAAATCAACATTTACACTTGAATTTTACCTTAGACACACGAAAAACATAACCTAATCATTTGTACCATTATATTAATCTGAATTTTAAAAATAAACAAAAATCTAAAAAACACACATTTCAACTACAATAAAAAGCCTTCCTGGTGCCAAAAAAAATCAAGGTTTACAATCATTAAGTCATTTGCCTGAAGTCATGAAGATAATAAATCACAAATTGGGACTGGCATTTAGGTCTGACTAGAACCCAATCTCTGAAACCTCTTTCCACACTCTGAACTATATATGCACGAGTATTCATCAGTCTACCAATACTTGCTAGAGCTTAAGTTATTTTTCAATCTTGGCCCTTCCATGTGTTCTTTGCTCTGCTTAGAATGCTTACCTTACCCACCTGGCCCTCCTTTCTTCTTCATCTGGATACTTCCTACTCATCTTTTCTGCTCTCAGCTAAGTTTACAGTTGGTCTGTGATAGTCTCCCATGGTTTCTGAACTTCACCTTCTGCAACACATTCCAATTATCAAATTCCAATTACCTATCAATATCAGTGTACCCTTTGTTGGGACCACGGGAAAGTTGCCCTTTTTCTCCAGGCGTTTGCTGAGAGAGCAATTCACAGTTAAGGCAGATTAATAAATGTTTGTTTTCAAATACCATGTGCCCCACAAGAGTGATTGCTCAGCGTCTTAATGATGGTCAGATAACTTTACAGATATATTTTAGAAGGGAGGGGGGAATTGTGGCGTATAGGTGCAACAAGTGATTGTTACAGAGGACAAAATGATGAGGGAGACGGATTGATTTATAAACCTGAGAGACAGGTATTGTGTTTTAAATGACTTGGACCAGGTCTACTAGCATTTACGGGGAGGAATGGAAATTAGTTGCCCCTCTTTCATAGTTCGATCAGTTCAGCCAGGTTTTATGTAGATAGACAGAAGCCCCCTGCCAAATGCTTTCTGATCTCCAATGATCTTTAATTCAAAGTATTCTTTATACTAAGTGGTCATATTGGGGAGTAAAATTACCTTAGCTCCTTCACCTGTTATACTATAAACTCAGTGTAGTAAGGACTAAACCTCTCTTGGTCCCTACTGTGTTCTCAGGTTTTTGCACTGATTCCAGCACACAGAAAGCACCCAAACTTAATGATGATTGATGGAACTGGGGCTGAGGAGAGACAGACAAAGAGACAGAGATCGATCCAGTTGTGAAATGATAAGAGCTTAGACTAGGATGGTAGCAATAGGAATAGTGAAGGCAGTTAGTATATATAATTTTGTTTAAAATTACGCTTGTTATTGAAGCAATGTACCCAGACATATGATTGTTGTTTTTATTACATAGAGTAATTTAATAATCTGTTATTATGGTTACTATCTTCATAGCACACAAATAACCTCCAAATGGCTATGATTATCCCTCTGGAGATACTTCACCTCACAGTGGCTTGTCATGTATCTACTTCAAGTAGTTTTTACAAATAACCTCATCATTTAGTTTTCTGATGTAGCAGCAAAATTAATGTGACAAAACAAAATGACTCACTCCTTTAAAAATTCAAGAGTATAAATCACCTAAAACTGAAAATTACACCTGAGTTGCACATAAGGTATTATTATAGCATACCTTTTATAGGAAAAAATACATAAATGTCAGGCAATGATTTAAGTTAATTTCACTACTAATTCTGTTAACTGATATTCATGAATTTGCAAACAATCCCCAATTCAGGAAGGAGCTCTGTCTACAAGTTCATTTGTACAGCAGTTATTTGGCTCTGGGAATACATGTACCCAAAGGTACGACTCAAAAAAACAATTTCCAAAGTGAAAGGAGACAACTCTTTCCACACAGAAAATAAAAACAACTTACTTGGACTGGCATAGGAAGAACTTTTAAAATAACTAAGTATTACAACAAATACTTAAAACCTTAAGCAAAATATTATTACATGGTAGGCAAAACTGATTTTAGAGTTTCCTGAAAATTTTAAAAGGGTTTTTGAAAGAACTTAGGATTAACAAAAAATTATTATACTTTGTAAATTTCACTTTCCCCAATGGGCTTCAGATTCTATGCTGAGTAGCAACAACTCTGTTAAAAGTTTTTGTCCCATAGTGTTTCCTGGTTTTTTTACTTAGTTTTAATTTGGATAAGGGATTTTTTTTCCTCAAGGTAGTGACACAAATTCTGTCAAAATAATAAATAAATACACACTCCAAGAAAATATCATTTATGTCACTGTGTTTCGCAAATACTACTGTAATGAATTACCTGGTAGTTTTAATTTTTTGACTTTATGATTTTAGGCAAAGCAATAGTTGTATTAGTATTTATTCTGCTAGGCCTCAAATTGCTTCTACTCTGTGCTTCTTCCAATGGATTCTTTATGCATTTGAACAACTGAAATGAGATAAGAGCTATAAATAAAACAACAACTATACTTAGCCCTGGAAGCCTCATATGCAGTGTGTAATCATTATATTAGTTACAGTATTAAAAAACTGAGCTATAGATCCCTTCGTCTGAAAACTTACAGGCAACCCAAGAACTAACCTTTTTTTTTTTTTTTTTTTTT